>NW_026891163.1:0-17500 GCF_015708825.2 Lethenteron reissneri | reverse complement strand
GTGGCTGAGTAGTTGAGTGACGGTGTAGCTGGGTGGCTGGGTAGTTGAGTGACGGCGTAGCTGGGTGGCTGAGTAGTTGAGTGACGGTGTAGCTGGGTGGCTGAGTAGTTGAGGACGGGTAGCTGGGTGGCTGTGTAGTTGAGTGACGGTGTAGCTGGGTGGCTGAGTAGTTGAGTGACGGTGTAGCTGGGTGGCTGAGTAGTTGAGTGAAGATGTAGCCGATGTGGTGGTGTTGGTTTCGGCGTGCGCGGTATAAAAACACTCGCAGGGCTGCCGTGGGTGGGGTCACAGCCACCAGCGCGGAGTGTCGCTCACGGCCTCCCCCCCTCCCTCTCCCCCCCCCTACCCTCCCTCCCCGTCCCCTCCCTCCCCCCCTCCCTCCCCCCCTCCCTCCCTCCCTCATCCCCTCCACTCCCCCCCCTCCCTCCTCCCTCTTCCCCTCCCCCCCCTCCCTCCCCCCCTCCCCCTCACGCCGCCCCCGCCTCCACCAACCCCCCCCCGCCCCGCCGGCTTCAAAAGCGCCTCTTCCAGTTCCAGCAGCCCCGCCCCTCACTCCCTCTCTACAACCTGCTCCAGGACGCGCTCGAGAGAGAGACAACTAGAGACGACGAGGAGATAGTGCTGATACTACTGCTGCTGATACTACCGGTGATGATACTACTACTGCTGATACTACTACTGCTGATACTACTACTGCTGATGATACTATTACTGCTGATACTACCGGTGATGATACTACTATTACTGCTGATACTACCGGTGATGATACTACTGCTGATACTACCGGTGATGATACTACTGCTGATACTACCGGTGATGATACTACTACTACTGCTGATGATACTATTACTGATGATACTACTACTGCTGATACTACCGGTGATGATACTACTACTACTGCTGATACTATTACTGATGATACTACTACTGCTGATACTACCGATGATGATACTACTACTGCTGATACTACCGGTGATGATACTACTACTAATATTACCGATGATGATACTACTACTGCTGATACTACTACTGCTGATGATACTACTACTGCTGATGATACTATTACTAATATTACCGATGATGATACTACTACTGATGATACTACCAGTGATACTACTACTGCTGATGATACTATTACTAATATTACCGATGATGATACTACTACTGCTGATACTACCGATGATGATACTACTACTGCTGATACTACTACTGCTGCTGATGATACTACTATTACCTTTTAACTTGTACCTTACCTGCTAAAGGGTAGAAGGTAGGGTAGAGTGATTGTATTGTGGTAGGGTAAAGGTAGGGTAAAGGTAGGCTCGTTGCTTTTTACCTTTTGCCTTGCCTTGCCGAGGCCTGAGCAGAGGGGTGGGTGGCCAGCACCACGCCCGGCCGCCTGTGTCTCTCCTCAAGTGGCAGTGTTCATACAGTGTGTGTGTGCTGCGTGTCTCTGTCTGTCTATGCCACCACCTAGATCGGTCTCTTACACCCATTGTCTGCACTGTCTGTGTAGAGACCACCAAGATGAATGCACAGGACGATCAGGTGAGCGTCACGTCTCTACCCCCCTCCCCTCCCGCCCCGTGTGTCTCACAAGCCAAGCAGGCTCCAGCCTGGTAGTGCTGGGATTGTGGGGACTGGTGAACCACTGCCTGGCTGTGTGGTGGTGAGCGTCACGTCGCTACCCCCCTCCCCTCCCCTCTCCCCGTGTGTCTCGCAAGCCAAGCAGGCTCCAGCCTGGTAGTGCTGATTGTGGGGACTGGTGAACCACTGCCGTATTTGGGAACAAAGCGTCTAGTGCAGTGGTTCTTAACCTGGGGCTGTGCAAGATGCCCCTCTCCTGAGGTTAAGAGCCACTGGTTTAGAGTAGGACTGAACGATTCATCGATTTGAAATCGAAATCGCAATTTGAAGCAATGCGATGAGGAAATCGCAAAGGCTGCGGTTTTTTTTTGCGATTTGAAAAGTCCGATTAGTTATTGAAATTGTTTAACTTATTATTACTACAACTTTATTGATTTCACTTCACAATTGTTCTATGTTTGATTGTTCTATTTCAATGTTTTTTTAATAAATACATGTTGGAAGCAATTAATATATTTGTAAGTTCTCATCCTTGCATCATCAGAATATATGTAGCAGTTGACACGTTGATGGTGTCACGTGCTAATGCTGCACCACGTGTTGTACATCTACTGCACCCCGAGTATCGAACTGCAGCTTGACTTGAACAATTCTTTTGAAAATCAAATCGCAATTGCAACATTGCCCCCAAATCGTCCAGCCCTCGTGTCGAGCGTGAAAGCCTCTTCTTGTTATTGCCCCCCCCCCGACCCCTGGCTTTGCCGTCACCCTCTGCAGGGCGCCCTCCAGCGACGCAGCGTTTTGACCACCAGGCAGCGCCGTCTCAGGCGGCGCTGCCTGGTGGTTCATCGGTGTATCGTGGCGCCGCAGCCGCCACGCCACCAGCCCCCGCAGGAGGAGGAGGAGGAAGACTCGTTGTGGGCGGCGGCTGCGGCGGCCACCGACCCAGAGACCGTCGCTGCCCAGGTGAGAGAGACGCTCCACTCCACTCCACTCTCCACCCAGACACACTCCACCCAGACACACTCCACACTCCACTCCACACTCCACCCAGACTCCACTCCACACTCCACCCAGACACACTCCACCCAGACACACTCCACACTCCACTCCACACTCCACCCAGACTCCACTCCACACTCCACCCAGACTCCACTCCACACTCCACCCCCCACTCCACCCAGACCCCACTCCACACTCCACTCCACACTCCACCCAGACCCCGCTCCACACTCCACCCAGACTCCACTCCACACTCCACCCAGACCCCGCTCCACACTCCACCCAGACTCCACTCCACACTCCACCCAGACTCCACTCCACACTCCACCCAGACACACTCCACCCAGACACACTCCACACTCCACTCCACACTCCACCCAGACTCCACTCCACACTCCACCCAGACTCCACTCCACACTCCACCCTCCACTCCACCCAGACCCCACTCCACACTCCACTCCACACTCCACCCAGACCCCGCTCCACACTCCACCCAGACTCCACTCCACACTCCACCCAGACTCCACTCCACACTCCACCCAGACACACTCCACCCAGACACACTCCACACTCCACTCCACACTCCACCCAGACTCCACTCCACACTCCACCCCCCACTCCACCCAGACCCCACTCCACACTCCACTCCACACTCCACCCAGACCCCGCTCCACACTCCACCCAGACTCCACTCCACACTCCACCCAGACTCCACTCCACACTCCACTCCACCCAGACCCACTCCACCCCCCACTCCACCCCCCGTGGTTGAAACGGCACCACGGGGAGGATCGGAGGAGGAGGAGGGCGACCGGGTTGATGGTTTTGACGTCGACGTGTTCGCGTGGCCCCGACGGCGGCCGCGGGCGCCGCCTCTTGTCGCTGCTGCTGTTGCTGTTGCTGCTACTGTCTCTACTGCTGCTGTCTCTGCTGCTGCTGTCTCTGCTGCTGCTGCTGCCTCTACTGCTGCTGCTGCTGCCTCTACTGCTGCTGCTGCTGTCTCTGCTGCTGCTGCTGTCTCTACTGCTGCTGCTGCTGTCTCTGCTGCTGCTGTTGTCTCTGCTGCTGCTGCTGTCTCTGCTGCTGCTGCTGCCTCTACTGCTGCTGCTGCTGTCTCTGCTGCTGCTGCTGTCTCTACTGCTGCTGCTGCTGTCTCTGCTGCTGCTGTTGTCTCTGCTGCTGCTGCTGTCTCTGCTGCTGCTGCTGTCTCTGCTGCTGCTGTCTCTCTGCTGCTGTCTCTCTGCTGCTGTCTCTGCTGCTGCTGCTGCTGTCTCTACTGCTGCTGCTGCTGTCTCTACTGCTGCTGCTGCTGTGCTGCTGCTGCTGCTGCTGTCTCTGCTGCTGCTGCTGTCTCTCTGCTGCTGTCTCTCTTCTGCTGTCTCTGCTGCTGCTGCTGCTGCTGTCTCTACTGCTGCTGCTGCTGTCTCTACTGCTGCTGCTGCTGTCTCTGCTGCTGCTGCTGTCTCTGCTGCTGCTGCTGTCTCTGCTGCTGCTGCTGTCTCTGCTGCTGCTGCCTCTGCTGCTGCTGTCTCTGCTGCTGCTGTCTCTGCTGCTGCTGTCTCTGCTGCTGCTGCTGTCTCTGCTGCTGCTGTCTCTGCTGTTGCTGCTGTCTCTGCTGCTGCCTCTACTGCTGCTGCTGTCTCTGCTGCTGCTGCTGCTGTCTCTGCTGCTGCCGCCGCTGCTGCTGCTGTCTCTGCTGTTGCTGCTGTCTCTACTGCTGCCGCCGCTGCTGCTGCTGTCTCTGCTGCTGCTGCTGCTGCTGTCTCTGCTGCTGCCGCCGCTGCTGCTGCTGTCTCTGCTGCTGCTGCTGTCTCTGCTGCTGCTGCTGCCTCTGCTGCTGTCTCTGCTGCTGCTGCCTCTACTGCTGCTGCTGTCTCTGCTGCTGCCGCCGCTGCTGCTGCTGTCTCTGCTGTTGCTGCGTCTCTACTGCTGCCGCCGCTGCTGCTGCTGTCTCTGCTGCTGTCTCTGCTGCTGCTGTTACTGTCTCTGCTGCTGCTGTTGTCGCTGCTGCTGCTGCTGCCGCCGTCACGACGACGACGACGATGGCGTCTCGACTCGGAGCTTTCGTGGCCGCGGCAGCACTTGATGTTCTCGGCTCTTTGGCTAAAGTGACGTCGGTGGCTTCAAAGGAAATCACGCGGCGCCCCCCGTTGTTCTAACGCCCCCCCCCCCCCTCATCAGCGCCGTCACCGCCGCCGCCGCCGCTACATGAGCAGGCCGGAGCTGCTGGCGGCGGCGGCGGCGGAATTTCGGCGGCAGCAGCAACAACACCAGCAACAGCAACAGCTACAACAACAGCAGCAGCAGCTACAACAACAGCAGCAGCAACAGCATCAACAGCAGCAGCAGCAGCAACATCAGCAGCAGCAGCTTCAACAACAGCAGCAGCAGCATCAACACCAGCAACAGCAACAGCTACAACAACAGCAGCAGCTACAACAACAGCAGCAGCAACAGCATCAACAGCAGCAGCAACAGCAGCAGCAGCAACAACAGCAGCAGCAGCAACATCAGCAGCAACAACAACAGCAGCAGCAGCAACAGCAGCAGCAACAACAACAGCAGCAACAACCTCAGCAACAGCAGCAGCAACAACAACAGCAGCAACAACCTCAGCAACAGCAGCAGCAACAACAACAGCAGCAACAACCTCAGCAACAGCAGCAGCAACAACAGCAGCAGCAGCAACAGCCGGCGGCGATGGTGGTGGTGGTAGTGATGCTGGTGATGGTGATGGGTGCTGGCGCTAGGGTGGCGCCGTCCAATTTTTAAACAATAATAGTTTTTTTTAATTTGAACTTGTTTTAAACTTGTGTTGCTTATTTTCACTGTTTTTCAAATGTTTATTGCACGTGTTGGTGGTGTATGCTGGCGCTAGGGTGGCGGCGCCTTGTCGATTTTTAACAATCGGTAGTTTTTATTAATTTTAACTTGATTTAACTTGTGTGGATTTTTTTCACCGTTTTGCACTTTTTTTAAATTTGTATTGCACCAGCACATTTATTTAGTAAATAACACGAGTTTTGATTTGTTTAGATTTGTTTTGATTTGTTTTTGAGTGTTTTTAACTGTTTATAAAAAATTCGTTAATCATAAAGCCATTTAATCAAACTTTAAGCGTATTATTCACGTCTTGATGAGAAGCACACTTCACTCTGCGATCTGTTGTGCCCTCTGTCCGTGATGAATCATTTACATTAACGGCTGCCAAAGCCCCGTGGTGGAGAAAGTGACATCAGTGGTGCTGACAATCTGGTTTGCACTTTGTGTGTGGGTGACTGTGGGTGTGTGACTGTGGGTGACTGTGTGGGTGACTGTGTGTGGGTGACTGTGGGTGACTGCGTGGTTGACTGTGCGGGTGACTGTGTGCGGGTGACTGTGTGTGGGTGACTGTGCGGGTGACTGTGTGGGTGACTGTGTGGGTGACTGTGTGTGGGTGACTGTGTGGGTGACTGTGGGTGGGTGACTGTGGGTGACTGCGTGGTTGACTGTGCGTGGGTGACTGTGTGTGGGTGACTGTGTGGGTGACTGTGTGGGTGACTGTGTGTGGGTGACTGTGTGGGTGACTGTGTGTGGGTGACTGCGTGGGTGACTGTGTGTGGGTGACTGTGGGTGTGTGACTGTGGGTGACTGCGTGGTTGACTGTGTGTGGGTGACTGTGGGGTGACTGCGTGGTTGACTGTGCGTGGGTGACTGTCTGGGTGACTGTGTGTGGGGACTGTGGGTGACTGTGTGGGTGACTGTGTGTGGGTGACTGTGGTGGGTGACTGTGGGTGACTGCGTGGTTGACTGTGCGGGTGACTGTGCGGGTGACTGTGTGTGGGACTGTGGGTGACTGTGGTGGTGACTGTGTGTGGGTGACTGTGGGTGACTGTGTGTGGGTGACTGTGGTGTGGGGTGACTGTGGGTGACTGCGTGGTTTGACTGTGCGCGGTGACTTGTGTGCGGGGTGACTGTGTGCGGGTGACTGTGCGGGTGACTGTGTGTGGGTGACTGTGGGTGACTGGTGCGGGTGACTGTGCGGGTGACTGTGTGTGTGTGACTGTGTGTGGGGACTGTGTTGTGGGTGACTGTGTGGTGTGACTGTGAGTGTGTGACTGTGTGTGTGTGACTGTGAGTGTGTGTGACTGTGTGTGGTGTGACTGTGTGTGTGTGTGACTGTGTGTGACTGTGTGTGTGTGACTGTGTGTGTGTGACTGTGTGTGTGTGTGACTGTTGTGTGTGTGACTGTGAGTGTGTGACTGTGTGTGTGTGTGACTGTGTGTGTGTGACTGTGAGTGTGTGACTGTGAGTGTGTGACTGTGAGTGTGTGACGTGATGTGGGACTGTGAGTGTGTGACTGTGAGTGTGTGACTGTGAGTTGTGTGTGACTGTGAGTGTGCTGTGAGTGTGACTGTGAGTGTGTGACTGTGGGTGACTGTGAGTGTGTGACTGTGATGTGTGACTGTGAGTGTGTGACTGTGAGTGTGTGACTGTGAGTGTGTGACTGTGTGTGGGGTGACTGTGAGTGGGTGACTGTGAGTGGGTGACTGTGTGTGGGTGACTGTGTGTGGGTGACTGTGTGTGGGTGACTGTGTGTGGGTGACTGTGTGTGGGTGACTGTGTGTGGGTGACTGTGTGTGTGTGACTGTGTGTGGGTGACTGCGTGTGTGTGACTGCGTGTGTGTGACTGCGTGTGTGTGACTGCGTGCGTGTGACTGCGTGCGTGTGACTGCGTGCGGGTGACTGCGTGCGGGTGACTGCGGTGCGGGTGACTGTGTGTGGGTGACTGTGTGTGTGGGGAGCGGTGGTGTAGCGGTTAGCGCGCTGCGCTATGAACCCGGCGACACGGGTTCGATTCCCGCTCACGGCTAACACCAGTGACGATTATCTGAACCGGTCCCGGGCCTCCCCTAGGTCGACTCAGCCTTACATGAGTACCTGGTGCGGTGTGTAACATCGCCACTGGGGAGACAAAGGCGGTCGGGCGTGGTGCTGGCCACCCACTCCCTCGTGTATCGTGCCGGCCTTCATAGGTGCTCGCTAACAGCACTTGCCCCTCCAGTCTGTTAAGGCTACACGGGGGATCTTTGTCTTTGTGTGGTAAATGCAGCCATGATTCCTTGCAAATATTTCAGTTTGGTGTTTTAACGTCTTAAACACACGAGGGTTTCATTGTGGCCAGAAAGGGGGAACCCCCTTCGATTATCAAAGCGGAAGTTTCCACGCGGTGGGGTTTCAATCCACCAATTAGAAGCGAGGGGGGCTGCGTGTGTGACGCGTCAGCGCCGGCAGCCAATCAGGGAGCGGCTCGCGCCTGCTGTGGGCGGGGCTTCAGCGCGTGAGGAGGTCGCCTTGGTGGGAAGAGGCGCTGGGACATCGCCCAGCAACAACAACTACCACCACAGCAACTACTACCTTGTGAGTATTACTAGCACTCTTATCACGACTACTACTTTTACCACCACAACTCTTTTTACTACCACAACTCTTATTACCACCACAGCCACCTCCACCCTGTGAGTATAACAACAACAACACTCGTTGTAGTAAGATGTAGGCATTTCTCGCCGCTATGCAGCAACACCCTCAACGCCCCCACGTGTTGTGTTGCAGCAAACACGCCGCGTGGACAATGGCGGACGTGGGTGGGTGTGAGAGTGTGTGAGAGTGTGGGTGGGTGGGTTAGAGTGTGTGGGTGTGAGAGTGTGTGGGTGTGAGAGTGGGTGGGTGTGAGTGTGGGTGTGAGAGTGTGTGGGTGTGAGAGAGTGTGTCTGTGTGTGAGTGTGGGTGGGTGTGGGTGTGAGAGTGGGTGGGTGTGAGAGTGTGTGGGTGTGAGAGTGGGTGGGTGTGAGTGTGGGTGGGTGAGAGTGTGTGTCTGTGTGTGAATGTGGGTGGGGTGTGAGTGTGGGTGTGAGAGTGTGTGGGTGTGAGAGAGTGTGTCTGTGTGTGAGTGTGGGTGGGTGTGAGAGTGTGTGTGGGTGTGAGAGTGTGGGTGGGTGTGAGTGTGGGTGGGTGTGAGTGTGGGTGGGTGTGAGTGTGGGTGGGTGAGAGTGTGTGTCTGTGTGTGAATGTGGGTGGGTGTGAGAGTGGGTGTGGGTGGGTGTGAGAGTGTGTGGGTGGGTGTGAGAGTGTGTGTCTGTGTGTGAATGTGGGTGGGTGTGAGTGTGTGTGAGAGTGTGGGTGGGTGTGAGAGTGTTAGAGTGTGTGAAATGAAACTTGTTACCAATCCCCAAGTATTCTTGGTTCTCATCGGTAAAGTCGAAACGTCGCGAGATTTTTGTTGTTTAATATTTTTATCATTTTATTGTTTCCTTCTACGCGACTTTACCGAAAGAACCAAGAATATGAAAGATTTAAATCAAAATTAAATCCCCAAGTACACAAAAGCCTGACCACGAATTGTGTGAAAGTGAATGTCTCCCTAAGGCCTTGAGAGCGAGTAGGAGGAGGCCTGCCCTTGTAAAACACAAATATTTGTCTGACTTTCACTGGTCAACACACTTTGTCTGGCATAAGGTATTTCAACGTTTTTAAGGTAATTTTGGGGTGCTGATTCCAAATCTGTTTTTGTCTATCACATCAGGTTTTTGAGATATCAAATATTGCATTTTCAATAAAAACTGCAGAAGAAAAATATTAAATAATGTGGATATCTACATAAAATTATATTATAAACACACTATCCTAAAAATACAGCACCATATTTTAACACTAAAGCAGTCACTGACTCGCAACAACTTGCAATCATAAGTGACAGAGTTAATTTCGGGTAAAATCAATGAAAATGGGGTATGCCGATAGCATAAAAATGAGATGTGATGGAGCAAATCTGAGATCAGATTTGGAATCAGCACCCTGAAATTAGTCCAAACAGCTGCAAAAGTCCAGACGCCTGTTACTGCTGCTGAAGATTTGGAGTTTGCATCTCTCATCATCATCATCACAGTGGATAGGAGATGTTAACTACCTCACCTGGTACGCAGGAGGTCGTGGGTACGATCCCGACCCTGAAGACGCCTGTTACTGCTGCTGTAGATTTGGAGTTTGCATCTCTCATCATCATCATCATCACAATGGATAGGAGATGTTAACTACCTCACCTGCTACGCTGGAGGTCGTGGGTACGATCCCGACCCTGAAGACGCCTGCTGCTGCTGTATATTTGGAGTTTGCGTGTCTCCTCTGCCCGTGGTGGTGTGGATTTTTCTACGGGTCCTCTGTTTTTATTTCCTCATTAACGTCATGCATTTTGACTATTTGGCTGCTATAGATTTCCACGTGATGATAAGACGATGGCTTCGTTGAGCTATCGCTTGTGATAGCCAGGTGGGCGCTTCTGAAAAAGAAGCTACATAGCTCAGTCGGCTTTACTGGCTAAAGTAAAAAAGTTGTTGAGTTAAATTATGGGGCTAAATGAGTGGATCTCTCTGGGCTCGCAGTGGGTTTCTGTGGGTCTCTATATTTATGCGGGTCTCTATGAGCCTGTAGAAAACAACTCCCTACCTCGTGGTGCCGGACGGCAACCCTGTGATGGGCAGTGCCGTGGGGCGAGGGCCAATTTAGATTGATCATTCCCCTCATGGCGTTTGTAACCACCACAGCGGCTACATGGGGGCTCTGGACGGGTGTGAGGGGCTGGTAACCGCTCCACCTTGAATTACACAAAACCACATAAAATATTGAATTAATAAGCTTGTGCCGGAGGCCCCGGGGGGACAGGCATCTATGAATGTTTTCCCTCGGGGCTCCTCCAGAAACAACAAAAAAACACTGCGGGTGGCCATGTGGAATGTTCGAACGCTCACTGCGGAGGAGAGGCTGCCAATCCTCTGTTGGGAACTGGACCGGTACCACCTGGATCTCTGGTATTCAGGAGGTCCGGTGGACCGGCTCTGAATCCTGCTACCATGAGTCCTCTACTCAGGGCAGGAGACTGCCAAACAATAGGGAGTGGCTCTTCTGAACAAAATAATGAAGAGGGCATGGGAGCGTGGCGGTGAGGTGTGGGAAGCTGCAAGCCCCAGGCTACTTTGGGCTCACCTTCCCATCAACCAGAGGCGAGGAGTGGTGGTCATGGTTACTTATGTCCCAACTGAAGACAAACGTCCGTGGAGGGATGCAGGCAAAGCCAATGAGTCAGATGCCTTCTATGACCTGTCATAGGTGTTGGCTAAAGTGGCCCCTTGGGACTGAGTCATCTTGTTGGGTGACTTCAATGCCCGAGTTGGTCATGATGCTGGCACCTGGTCTAGAGTGATTGGAAGACATGGGCCAGATCAGCTCAATAACAACGGTAGGAGGCTGCTAGATTTGTGTGCAACCCATGGGCTTGTAATTACCAACACGCTGTTCCGGCATCGACACATCCACACAGCATCATGGATGCATGCCGGGTCCAAGCAAGAACATCTGCTGGACTACATAGTGACAGAACAGTGGATGCGGGCCCATGTCCTTGACACCGGGACCTACCGTGGAGCTGATCTGCCCACTGACCATTGACTAGTCATCTGTAAGATGCGCCTGCCATTATCTTCACTCCGGTGGTGGGTGCACACCCAGGACCCCATTCACACCCAAGGTGGCCTGGTCTCAGATAGCTGATGAAAGTTGTAAGTGAGAATTTAATCATCGCCTGCGGCTGGGGTTAGCATCGTCCCCCACTCCTCCAGATGTCGAGGGGAAATGGGCGAGGTTTAGGACTGTGGTTCTTGCAGCTGCAATGGCTGCTTTGGGTAAGCGGTCCAGACCCCCCAAAGACCCTGGCTGACAGAGGAGGTGTTCAAGCTGGCTGAGAAAAAGGCGACAGGCCCACTCTCATCGGCTTCAGTATCCCACGTCGGAGAATGAGGAGGCTTACCGCAGCCTTCACTCGGAGGTTCGGAGAGCCGTGAGGTGCTGCAAGGAAGGGTGGTCGCGGGTTGCTGAGGAGATGGAGTCTGCCTCAATCGCCCACGATCACAAATCACTATTTAACTCCATCAAAAATTGTGTTGTTAAAAGCAGCCACCACCCGACACAGCCAACTAGTAATGGCTGTCACGTAAACAGAACATGCCAATTCGTCACTAGTACAGCACACCGGTGTGTTGGAGAGCCAAGCCACAACATTAACAATCTGAGTATGACGTTTCGCCAGTAATTACAACGAGCTTCATCAGGCGACAGCCAGATTTGTGGAGAAGTCTTACTGTTCGTTCCTTATATAGAGGCGTATATGTGTTGACCACCCTTCTGCGCTCTTGCACAATGTGGGTGGGGGGGGGGGGGGCATTACTGAGGTAACAGAGGTCGCAACCGGGTACCCGAAACCTGTACCCTACCCGATACCCGGCTACCCGTTTGCGACCCTGGTGCGGCCGGGTACGGGTACGGGTAGACTGTGAGTCGCTGGTAACTGTCACTCATTTCCCAACGTCTTGTCTCTTCTCTAGAATCAACCCACCCGCGCCTGCAACATGGCTTCATCCCAGAGGTCGCAATCAGGTACCCGATACCCGTACCTACCCGTACCTGGCCTGGTACGGGTAGGGTACGGGTACGGGTACCCGTTTGCGACCCTGGTGCGGCCGGGTACGGGTACGGGTAAGGACTCAAAACCCGTTTGCGACCTCTGTGAGGTAATGTATATTATGCGTGTGCATTATGCGAGCCCTTTGATCTTGTCCTTCCTGTCTATTGTGTTTATTAAAATAGCCCTACCAATGGTAATCCCTTTTGAAATACGCTGATCTTTGTAGGCATGCATTTAAATATTTATTTCTTTGATTATTCGATTCTACGCAGCACTAATACGGTAGCTATCCGAATGGTTAAAGTTTTTTTAATTCTATAAATTTCTATAGATTCTCTCATAGTCTTGGCCAGTAGTAGCTAGTTTTGCACAACACTTAAACATCAAAATCAATTGAGTGTCCTGGTTGACACGCATGTTCTGCTACTGCTGACAGTTGCATTTGGGAGAATTTAATATTTCTCTGATGTTCTTTTAGTCTCGTGCTGATCATTCGTCCTGTTTGCCCAACATAACATTTACCACACGTGCAGTTGATCCTGAACACACCTTCTGTTGATAGCTTCGGTAATACATCTTTTGTACCAGATACAAATGACTCGAATGTTTTGTTTTTCCAAACATCTGGCTAGTTTATCAGTTACTCCCGCAATGTACGGTATTTTGATTGTTTGAATTACTTGATTTGGTTTTGGTATTCAATGCTTTGTTGATTTGTGCATCATTGTAGCCGTTCATTTGCAGCGCTTCCTTAACATATTGAATTTCACTTCTCAGACTGTCACCATCTGATACTTTTTTAGCTCAATGAATGAGTGTCTTGATAAGAGCAGTATTCTGTGCGGTGTGATGGTGTGACTGCATTCAGATAGGCATCAGTATGTTATTTTACCATTTCTACCCCGTCCGAGCAGAATATCTAGAAATGGTAATGTTATGTCAGCTTCCACTTCCATGGTGAACTGGATGGATGGGTTTTGCGAGTTGAGATTATTTAGAAATGCGTATCAGTGTATCTGTAGTGACATAAGAAGGGAGGGGCTGCTGGGGGCTCAGGGACCCCAGGCGGGTCCAGACGCTTAAGCCTCTTGGCACCAGGCGTGAGTTCCCAGGCTGGTCAGACGCTTAAGCCTCTTGGCGTCAGGCGTTGAGTTCCCAGGCGCTTAATCCCCTTGGCGCCGCCAAAGGGGGGGCTGTGTGTGCTCTGTGGGATATCTGGGGGCGCACACGGCCCCACCCCTCGTTGGGGACTGGGCATAAAAGCGGAGCTCCCTGGACGATCAGGGCCAGTCGTAGCTCAAGACCCAAGACCCAAGACCAGCCATCGGAGGACCCTGGGATGCTGTGAGAGCCAGTGGTGGGACTCTGGAACTCCCGACTCTACGACCTTGTGAGGGCGAGTTCCAGAGCGTAGCCAGAGTAGAGTATCTAGGCTGTGTACCTAGGCTGTGTACCTAGGCTGTAACAGAGTATCAGGACTGTTGGAGAGTTGGAGTGTTGGAGTGTTGGAGAGTTGGAGTGTTGGACTGTTGGAGAGTTGAGTGTTGAATCGTAATAAAGAAGTTACATCTACAAGTGTCTCCGGAACCCGTTACACATCGATAACCCACGTGTTATGGGTAAGCCGTTTGTGAGATCAAAACGACTTTGTAGTTGTTATGCCTCTGTCAAAAAGAAATGCAAGCCCGATGCTCAATTCCACATGCACCTTGCCACGTGTGTTTTCAGCTCCGATGGAGTGTACCATTGTCAACGGCAAAATGTAGCCGAGATCTTACAATGACCTTTCATTTTTGTTCTATAATATTTGTAATTCTTTGGCATCAACCTCAAATGAGACCCTATTAGTGCAACACTATGGGGGAAAATCCACATGTTGCTTCATATCCACCATGCATTTGGTTCTCCTGTAAATAAACAAGACAAGGAAGCCTTCAGAATACATTAAGTTCGAGTACTTCTGAAGGGGCAGAGGCTGCAGCAATGGACAATGTGCAGGAGAAAACTACTAATAAAGTGTAGTGATAGCTTTTACCCTTCAACTGTTACAAAAACTGACACATTTATACAAGGCATCATGTTTGCAATAACCGCAACACAAGCAGTCAAAATGCGTTTCTATTGCAATTTTATTCCAAAAAGCTAAACTTTTCTTGTCAATGGTGCTCTCATCCACGGGTCTTGCTATAAATGGAATTCAGTTACCCGCAGATTACCCGAGGGGATTGCAGATAACGTGGGCCGAAAGTAAGAGAAGAGTCCATACTGTGCCACTCTGGGTGACGTTTAAAGCACCTGTAATCAAATATGTGGTTGGACAATAATTGTTCTCCTGCGCAGCATTGCGATTCAATTCGGGATGGGCTTTTAGTGGTGTCTAACTCCACGGGAATCGATGGTTAAATACATCGAGAATAGGGTTTCCCCTTTTTTCTGGCAACAAAACCAGCCGTGCTAAGATGTTAAAACACCAAACTGAAACCTTTACAAGGAATCATGTCACGCATTAACCACAATGCTTGGTGGTCAGAATGCAAACAAAAGACAGGCTCTGATTATAATAGATGCATTGTTTTTTAAACTGATTGGTCCACACCAGAGACAAAATGGCGTCCTTTGGTCTAACACCGTTCTGGGAATTGAATTCAGATGGCTGTGTTCGTACTGAAGTCTGCTCAACACTCCGATGACATTTTTTGGGGGGTTTAATTTAATACATCGATAACCCACGTGTTATGGGTAAGCCGTTTGTGAGATCAAAACGACTTTATAGTTGTTATGCCTCTGTCAAAAAGAATGCAAGCCCGATGCTCAATTCCACATGTACCTTGCCACGTGTGTTTCAGCTCCAATGTTTTGCTAAAAGACGATGACATCGTCCAAGTAAATTAAACACGAATCCCATTGTAAGCCCGCCAAGACCAGTTCCATTACACTGAAAAGGTTGCCGGTGCAGAATGTAAGCCCATCGGCAAGCGGTTAAATTGGAAAAGGCCGTGCGGTGTACGGAAAGCCGTCTTAGGTTTAGATTCGTCATCCAGAGGGAAGCTGCCAGAATCCAGAAAGTAAATCCAGGGTGGAAAAGAATCGCGCCCCCGCCAGGCATCAAGCGACTCATCCATTCGAGGAAGCGGGTACCGTCGGCTACTGAAATTTTGTTCAACCGGCGAAGTTCGACACAAAACCGCAGGTGAGCCGTCGTGTTTTTTTTTCACCAAAACGATCGCTGTGCCCCACGGGCTGTTGGAAGGAGATATGATATCGGTGCTAGCATGTCGTCAACGGCCGATTTGACATGATCCGTTTCGGCGGGACTCAAACCGAAGGTATTTTGGCGGATTGGCGCGCTGTCACCCGTGTCAATATGGTGTCGCAGCAATTTAGTACAACCAATATCAAATTTGTGTCGACTAAAAACGTCGGCAAACTCCTTCAGGAGAACTCGCAGGCCCTCACGCTGTGAGTCGGACAGGTCCACTGATCCCGCGCAAAGCGCATCAGCCATCCGTCATCACGTCAGAATGTGTGACGACGGAGGATCGGTGCTCACCTGACCTGAGTGGTTCCTCATAGGGTGCCGGTGTTGCGTGTGCAGCACGGTCCCTTGAGGAACACGGCCGTTCGCGATCTCAACATTAAGGACTGCAATGAAGGGGTCCCCATCCCCTTTCACCATGGTTCTGAGCCGCTATCAAATCGGTCCATGACCCGGCTCGAGATGGTCCCAACAAGACCCCCCGATCCGCAAACCCCCTCAGCAAACGCGCCGACGCAACCTAAGAGGGACGAGCATCTGAGCCCCCGGGATACGCGCACAGTTTTTTTGCACACCACGAGCACCTGCATGGTCGCAAACGCCCGGATCGCTTGCCGTGCGGGGGAAGACAAAAATGTAACACGTCAGCCCGACGGGAGCTCGATGCACCCCTGGTCGATCAAGATACGAATGGGCATTTTGGCCAAGAAATCCGTCCCCAACAGGCACGGAACCGCCAGTGAGGAGGAAACCAAAACAGGGCCGGATAATTTAATGTCTCCAATGCAAATTTTGGCGCGGATTTGCCCAATGATGCCCAGCGAGCCCCCGTTAGCAGCATAGCATGGCATGTCAGCGGGGATCAAGGGACGACTTTGAACGGGAAGAATGTTATAAATCAAATCAGATATAATGGTCGCCGATGCTCCTGTGTCAATTAAAATCCGCACCTCTACCCCATCAATATGACCGACCACGACCGACGATCCCGCCGACGCTGCAACGACACGATGGGCGAGCTCCGACCACTGACCCGGTTGGAGCGCTCGCCGCATTTCAGAACAATCCGACGCAACGGCCGTCGATTTACGAGCCCTGTTCGTTTCAGCGTGTGAGTGTGTGTCGGATGTGTGCATGGGCCAAACGTGTGAGGTGCCACGACTCGCCGTATTTCTCTGCTGGAGCTTGGGTGGAGACGGCGCGGCGTCCTGACGAGGTGTCGCCCCGCGCTGACGGGGAGCCCGGCATCCTGAAGCAACGTGGCCTTGAAGGCCACAGTTGTAGCAGCGTGTGAGCGCCCCAGATGGCCTGGGCTGCTCCTGGCGGCTCGGTCCGTTCCGAGCCTGTGGTCCCGCCGATCTCCATTCCCCCCGCCGCTCCACCCCGCAGACCTCCTCCGATGGGAGGGTGGTAGCCGCCATGGCATGGCCGGCCACCCCCTTGGCGGCCTTGCGACGCAGGGACCGCAAGCCCCCGTGGATGTGGCGCGCGACTAGCAAGGAAGACATCTCTTTGTCGTCTTGAGCCAAGACGGCGACGTCCAGCTCGTCCACGATTAGCAACAGCTTTTCAGCCACCATAGCGTCCACTCCCTCCTCGTCCATCCGCGGAAAAGCTGCCTTCGCCAGGGCCAGGAGAGCCGTCCGGAAGGCCTGAGGCGATTCGTTGGCGCCCCGATGACGATCGTGGAACAGCTGCCTGCAGTCCGAAGGCGGGCCGTAGACAGCTGACAGCACCTGCAGCGCCAAGTGCAGCGTGGCGCGCTTTTCCTTAGGCGCCGAGGTGAGGGTAGCCAGGGCGTCGTTGTCCAGCATCGCCGGCAGCGCGCGTAGTGCTTCGGCGTCCGTCCAGTTCGCCATCTCCTGATGAGCGATGAACCGTCTCTTGAAGCCGCCCCAGTCCCCGTCCGCGCCCACGAATTCTTTGAGAGGCGGCAGTCGCTGCTGTAACGCGACGTCCGTGGCTGCGGATCACGCTCCGTCGTTCCCAGCAGACGTTACAGTGTGGGCGGGCTGCGAGCATGGCATCGCCGGTCGCTCCGTTGTTGACGCGCTGGCCGGTGTTGATGATGTCACGGCTTGTGCTTGGCCCTCAGCAGTCACCTGACGCGGGCCGGCCCCGCCCTCTGCTCCCACTGTAGTGATGGCGGGAAATTTAAC
>NW_026891162.1:0-65832 GCF_015708825.2 Lethenteron reissneri | reverse complement strand
CTGCCACCTTTGTCTCCCTAGTGGCGATATTTACGCATCGCACCAGGTACTCATTTGAGGCTGAGTCGACCTAGGGGATACCCAGGACCGATTCAGATAATCGTCACTGGTTTTGGCCGTGATCGGGAATAGAACTCGGGACGTCGGGTTCGTAGCGCAGCGTAGCGCTAACCGCTACACTACCGCTCCCCACAATACAAACTAAAAACACACACCCACATGCATATGTAAACACTTATACACACTTTCGTATATAACTACACTCTAGGGCACAATCACGCACAGTCACGTAAATAGTACAAAGATTAAGATGCTCCTCATAGCCTTTAACAGTATGCTGGGATGGCGCTGTTACTAACAGTCACAGCCCTTTGCCAATCCACTGCTGGATGAAAACCTCCAAAGGTCACGTCAGTCATCGGGTTTGATTGACCATATTTCACCATACCTGGCGAGTTGGTGAAGGGTGGCCCGAAACGATGTAGATTTCACTACAAACTGACGTTAGCTGTGGCTGGGAACATGAACTCGGGCCACTGGGCTCATAGCACAGTGCATTAACCACTGTGCCGCCGCTCCCACACACAATACAAACGTATAGACAATAAACTTCTACACATTCATACATGGTTAAACATAAACACACATTTTAAACGTTCGGCAAATAGTTTTGCACAAGCATCGCTCCGATGCGTAAATATTCACGTGCAAAATCACACTCTCATACGAATCAGTGGTCACAATGTAAATGTAGAAGTTCTGGTGTGAAACCTATTCATCCTCAACCCAATGTTTGACTGCCCTCTCCCCTCTGCGGAGACATCGTAGAATAGGAACCGTTCTGAAATGTACTGGTAGAAAGGGACTGGTGTTTTGAGATGTTCTGGTATATTTCCACCACTGTTTCCGATAACATATACACTTAAACCCACATACACACAGGTGACACGCGGTGTAGAAAAACATAAACACGCGTACAAAATAGAGGGAGGCCGTGCCAGTTTATAAACACGGCTCTGGTCCTCTTTACATGCGACCACTTAAAACTGGTCATGGAAATGAAATGTTTGTATGTATGAAGCAGGCTTTATGCACTTACATGCATGTACACAGCAAGTTCTCGTTTATCGCACTAGTCATATATGCGTTTCTGAAAAGTGCAGCATTTAGTAAAAACGGCATTCAGTGAAAATTATTCCCACATAAATGGAGCGATAACATTTGGCCAGATACAATGGATGCACACACAACGCGAAAGCGGGGCCAATAGCTGAGGGTATGGACCGACGTGTCACCGTATCTTTCCGCGTAGCGTATCACTGCACCGCTCAGCCACACAGCCTCGCATAGCCATCCACACACTTTACCGGTCACAGCGAATACTTACAAATGAGCGCTTACACACAAGTCTACTCCCCCAACCCTGTGATGTACATATATTTGAGTGACGTATTAATATAGCTCCAATGACAGCAGGATATTGATGATTGAAAAATAAAATGTGTACTCATTCGGCCCATCATTGTTTTTGCGACTGTGACATTAATTTATTTCCTTAATTTAATTATTTTTTTCTTGCATGCCGTTCACAATTCTCTTTGGAACGATTAACACGAGGTCACCAGTCCAAAGAACGTGTGGTGTATAAATGGGTACGTTATGCAAGCCGTTGTTTTAATAAACAAAATAGACAAGGATGAGGCACTCATGTTGTATACGATGCAGTCATGTGTTTTTAAGACTTTCGTAATGCGTTTCTCTATTAATGTTCACATATCCATGTATGCAGCTCACCGCGGGTGCAGCTCCCATTTGGAAGGTCCCAAGAGTTCAATGAAGCCATCGTCACTGCGCTCGATACAATTCTTGCAATTTGGGAAGCGAAAATTGGTCATCGTCTGCTGGAGGAGAGTTGGATCACCCCTGCCATGGAAAGTGTGGAATGTCTGCCACTCACGGGAGCCACGTGTTTCTATCAGAATCGTGAATCTTTATTTTTACACTGCAGAAATCCGATGAGCTGTGAAGCTCTTTTTCACACGTGCGATGGGGGGTCAGAAAGTCACAAATCTAGAATTACATCGATATTGCTCGTCCAGTCGAAATCTCATCCCATCAACACCTCGCGTGGAGTTTGTACATTGAAATCCCCCCACCACCCTGGAGCGCAGCCGGTCTCCGACGAATCTCAGAAAGTCGAGCGGGAGTTTTGAGCCTGGACAGTACTCGGATGCACCTTCGCTTGGCTCCGCGAGCTCGCGGGTCGATTGCAGAAACGACCTCTCCTCCCCCCGATCCCCAAGATTCCTACAATTGGGCGCACTCCGCGAGCGCCAATGACCACGTGGCCCCTCGTCATGAATAGTGATGCACAGCAGATGGTGAGATGATTTAATCCGTGTTCCGGGCTAACGTGTTGTTTGAAGAAATGTGACCTCTCTCTCTCCTATTCTCTCCTCCTCCTGCCCCTCCGTCGCGGGCGGCAAGATGCCCCGGTGTTTTGCACATGAAGACCGCCACCTTCACGAGGGGGGTGGGTGGCGTAGCGGGGGGGGGGGGGCTGACATTCATCTCGTGTGTGCGAGAGGGCAGAGCCGGTGCCGTTGAGGTTCCTGGGTTCAACTCCCCCTGGGGCTCTCCGCGCCCCCCCCCCACCCCCCCTGGATGAAAGCGGCCGGACTTTTGTAAAAGCGTTCCCTTCGGTGACGTGCGCCAAGCGTCCGGTTGGCTGTGCGGAATGTAACCCGCGTGGACGTCGGCCGTGCACTTAATGCAGCTGCTGAGCTCAGCTCCGAGGGGTTATTTGAGCTGCGAGGCGTGGTGGGGAATTCGCGGTCTCTGAAACGGACCCTGACAGGGTATCAGCCGGAGGTGGTAGGGTTGCCACTTGTTCTGGCTTTCTCAGGATTATCCTCTTGTTTTTTTACGCGTTTTATTTGTTTTTATGTGACTGACCAGGAACATCTGCAAGTCTTCTCAGATCATTAAAAGTCCTCGGTTTTTGTCAGTTAATTTTGATGTCTATCTGTGAGTGTGTGTGTGAGAGTTGCGGAATAATTCATCGCTCGAGTCACAATGTATTAATCCATAGTTTTCTACCCCCGCCACCGCCCCCGTGATGTAAGAGGCACTCCTTCCCGCGACTCTCCTGCTGCCGTGTTTGTGCCTCAGAGGTGGCAACCCTGGGCAGACAGCCGCCTGCGATGTCACTTCCGTGCCGTTCCACAACATGGTCCACGTTCCGTCTGTGTGTGTGTGTCCGCCGTGTGTGTCCGTGTGTGTGGGGGGGAGCAGTGGTGTAGCGGTTAGCGCGCTGCGCTGTGAACCTGGCGACCCGGTGACGATTATCTGAACCGGTCCTGGGCCTCACCTAGGAGGACTCAGGCTCAAATGAGTACCTGGTGCGATGTGTGAGCATCGCCACTAGGGAGGCAAAAGCGTGGTGTTGGCCACCCACCCCCTCGTGTGCCGTGACGGCCTTCATAGGTATTCGCTAACAGCACTTGCCCCAACAGTCTGTTAAGGCTACGCGGGGGGTCTGTGTGCGGGATAAATGTCTGAATTCTTAGTTCTGTGGTCAGTGCAGCGGTGGTATGAAGTTGTGCGCATCTGTGAAGAAGTGCTTTATATCTCATCGGATTCCTCCAGTGTAAATGCAGATTCTGACGTGTCATTAGTGACAGAATTTAGTCCGCGGTGACAAAGGCACCGTCAGGAAGTGTTGACAATAACTGTTATTCATAAAATCCCTGTCGCAATCATCTCCCGTTCTGCATCTTCCCTGGATGACTTTGGATTCCCTCGGGTCGTCTCTTGTCCCAAGTTCGCGAATCCCTCCCTCACTTCAAGAAGCGTGCCCAACTCTCATCCTCAATATCTACACGTCTTCTTCGAACGCTGGGGAGCCGGAAAAGCCCCTCTCTGTACCAGCGTGGACGGCACCCTCGTGTTCACCTTCTGAAGCGCTCGCTCGTCACCGTGGCGTGCGCGATGACCACCACCACCACCACGTGACGTTTCTTTCGTGTTGTGCGCGGCGCATTTAGCGCCACAGCGCGTGGATTTGTAGTGTTGGTTATTTGCCTGCTGGTTGCTGCTGGCGGCAATAAAAGTTTAAAAAGTAAAAAAAGTCTCTGTCTCGTGGGGGATGAATCGGCGGCGCTGTGAGCACGGGACGAGGTCGCACGGGTGGAGGGAAAGTGTAAAAGTGGGCAAAGAATCACGGAGAGAGAGAGAGAGAGATGCCTTCTCGGAAGTGGCGCCGAGAGACGGCACTCGGAGCACGCGGATTCGAGAGGTGCGCGCGGGGGCTTTAAACTGAACATCGTTCAAACACCGGGAGGGCTGAGCGGGCTCGGAGTGAGAGGACAGCTTCGCCGGAAGGGGCCATGGTCGAGACACGACGCGTCCCCGTGGAAGTTCGTCGCCGGGGAGAGGAAGCGATGGAGTCAGCTTCATTCAGCAGTGGATTAGACAACGGTTCATGATGGTGATGACGGTGATGACGGCGATGATGGTGATGACGGTGATGATGGTGATGATGGTGCTGACGGTGATGATGGTGATGATGGTGATGATGATGGTGCTGACGGTGATGATGGTGATGACGGTGATGACGGTGATGATGGTGATGATGATGGTGCTGACGGTGATGATGGTGATGACGGTGATGATGGTGATGATGGTCTTTGCGGAAGTCCGCATTCTCGTACGTGGCGAGATGTTGACTACCTCGCCTGGTATGAAGGAGGTCGTGGGTTCGATCCCGACACTGACGCCTGCTGTATATTAGGAGTTTGCGTGTCTCTCTCTCATCATCACCACGGTGGCTAGGAGATGTTAACTACCTCGCCTGGTATGCAGGGGGTCGTGGCTTCGATCCCGACACTAATGCCTGCTGCTGCTGTATATTTGGAGTGTATTTGTCTGCTATAAATATCCACGCGACGATAAGCCCATGTCGTTGAGCTATCATTTGTGATCGCCACCTCGCCTTTGAGAAACGAGCTGCATTGCTCAGTCGGTCTCACCTAATTTGAGTTGTACACGCGTGAGGAGGACCCGTTTTTCCAGTCGTGTCATCTCCGCCTGCGCATGCATCACGCAACCTCGGGTGACGCCTACAATGTGATCACGGGTAATCGGGGAGCGCGGTATCGGAAGCCGCTGTCCAGAAACGCGATCCGCCCAGGAGGCGATCCGTCGACGCCGCCGCCGCTTAAGTGGCCTCTGACAATGCGGACACTTGTTTTCCACGCGCCCGTGGTGGTGGCGGTGGTGGCGGTGGTGTGGTGGTGGGTGGCGGCGGTGGTGGCGGTGGTGTTGGTGGTGGCGGTGGTGGCGGTGGCGGTGGCGGAGGTGGTGGCGGTGGCGGCGGTGGGGTGGCGGCGGTGGTGCGGTGCGGCGGTGGTGGCGGCGGTGGCGGTGGCGGTGGCGTATGTGGTGGCGGTGGTGGTGGCGGTGGCGGCGGGTGGCGGCGGGTGGCGGATGGTGGCGGTGGTGGCGGTGGTGGCGGTGGTGGCGGTGGCGGCGGTGGTGGCGGCGGTGTGGTGGTGGTGGCGGTGGTGGCGGAGGTGGCGGCGGTGGTGGCGGCGGTGGTGGTGGCGGTGGTGGCGGTGGTGGCGGAGGTGGCGGCGGTGGCGGCGGTGGCGGTGGTGGCGGTGGTGGCGGAGGTCGGTGGCGGTGGGGCGGTGGCGGTGGTGGGGTGGTGGTGCGGTGGTGGCGTGGTGGCGGAGGCGGCGGTGGTGGTGGCGGTGGTGCGGTGGTGGCGTGGTGGCGGTGGCGTGGCGGCGGTGGCGGTGGTGTGGTGGTGGCGGTGGCGGTGGTGGCGGTGGTGGTGGTGGCGGCGGTGGCGGTGGCGGCGGTGGCGGCGGTGGTGGCGGTGGTGGTGGTGGCGGTGGCGGTGGCGGCGGTGGTGGCGGTGGCGGTGGTGGTGGTGGTGGCGGTGGCGGTGGTGGCGGTGGTGGCGGTGGTGGCGGTGGTGGCGGTGGCGGTGGTGGCGGTGGTGGCGCGGTGGTGGTGGCGGTGGCGGCGGTGGGTGGTGGCGGTGGGGTGGCGGTGGTGGCGGTGGCGGTGGTGGCGGCGGTGGCGGTGGTGGTGGCGGTGGTGGTGGCTGTAGCTTTGGGTGCCCAAACCGCACCGTGCCTCGAGCTCCCGTTCGGCCGCAACTCTCTCGGCAATGATTTATCAGCGCGTCGCGTTCATCTCTACGTTGCTGGAATGTCGTAGAGACGGGCGCATGGGGATCTACGGTTGAAATGCGCCTTTCGAATGTAAAATATTATTTTATTTATTTATATGACTATCAATTGGTACAAATAACAGTGTAGGGTTGTTATACATAGTCGTACCTTGAGCTCTAGTGGCAGTGCCTTACACCGATGATCCCTCACTCCATGCCATTCACCACTCCCATGCCCCCCTCTCTCTAGCCCCACAGCCCCGTAGCGTGGCGCGGGGAGGGGAGAGGCTGGAGGGGGCTGTACGGGCTGGAGGGGGCTGGTTGGGGCTGGAGGGGGCTAAGCCCCCCACCCCAGCTGAAGGCGCTGGGCCCCCCCCGCTTCTAGATTCCTTAAAACGCTGCGAAGCAACACGTGCGTCGCAGCGTTCCCACGTGCAGGGAGCGTTGACCGTTTCATGTTTATTTTTTGGGGGGGGGCGAATCGCTGTGTAAGTAAAATGTGTGTCGCGAACTCTCCTCCACCCGACACAGTCGATTAATAAAGCTGCCGATGTCTCACTGCTTCAGCAGCACCGCCAGCAGTGTTGTTGTTGTTCTTGTTATACGAGAGCGACCCACACGGCTGCTCGTGTCGAGCGCTACCACCAGAAATATCTGGCACCTCCCCGAAGGCTGGCAAAAGCGGTCACACGACTAAAAATCAATTACGAAATCATAACATTGGTGGCCTAAAGCCCACCAACGTGTTACATCTTTTACCGTTTGTTTAAAGTTTAACAGAAACTTGGCACCGTTACCCCCTCCTCCCCCTCCTCCTCTCTCTCTCTCTGCGCAGCGGGGCATTGACCGTGGGCCATGAGCGGCGGCCCGGGGTCAATAGGGTCACAGCGCGGAGTCACGGCTCGGGGTCACGGCTCGGGGTCACGGCGCGGGGTCACGGCTCAGGGGTGGCGGAGAAGTCCCTCGCGATGCCCTCCCCATGCCACGCTGGCGAGGAGAATGTTGACTAGCTGCGGTCTACAGGAAGGTCGTCTGTTTGATCCCGTGCATGGCGCCTGCTGCTCTATGTTTAGAGTTTGCGTGTCTCTCTCTCTCATCATCATCATCACGGTGGCTAGGAGATGTTAACTTCCTCGCCTGGTGTACAGGAGGTCGTGGACTCGATCCCGACCCTGACGCCTGCTGCTGTGTATGTGGAGTTTTGCGGTATTTTTCTCTCCGTGATCGTGTGGATTTTTCTCCGGGTCGCCGGGTTTTTCCCTCCAGGTTTAGAATCAACATCGTGCGTTTAGAGTATCTGGCCGCTATAGATGTCCACACGACGAGCCGCTTCATTGAGGTGTCAGTGTGGCCAGGTCGCTTCTGCAAAATAACGGTGTCGCTCAGTGGACCCCACCTGGTAAGATTTTAAAAAAATAGTTTCGTTTCGTTTGCAGAGCTCCGTCTGTCCTTCCCCCGCACCTTCGATTAGCACGATTGGCTACGTACGGTGCGAAAGAAGTCCAGCGTACATGCATACACCTCAGCCTGGAACAGTGCGGAGACGCTGCCCCGAGGGTGATCTCTCTGCTTGCCTACGATGGCAGCAGCGCTGCGTTCTCGAGGAGCGCGACGCCAATGTTGAGATGTGCTGCTGGTCACGACGAGAGAGGGCTTCAGCAGAGGGAGAGAGTTCGAGTCGCTGGTAAATCCTCCTCCTCCGTTGGAGGAGCGCAGACCACAGGGGGTTATTATAGGAACCAGGGGACGGTTTCTTCATTAGGGCGAGTGGGCGACGCACCACCAATGTCATTCAACCACAGAGTCACGCTAGCCGTCACTGTGCCTCTGGATATAGTCCAATCAGCGTCATGTCACGTTCTGTGGAGTACCGCCTATTTTTGAGCGATTTCCCTCCGGCTGAGAATCGCCCCGAGTGGCCCCATAGACTTACATTCAAAGATGTTTGTTTTCGAACGGCGGGCGCTGCAATGCATTCTCTACGGCTTCCGGGAGGGCTCGCCCTAACGTGCTTACGTCATCATACGTGCTTACGTCATCATACGTAAGCACGTTTCAGTCAACAATATTATTTGTCGCCACCTAGTGGAATCTTTAATAAAAGAAACTGAGTGGATTGTAATAATAGTGAGTATAGAAACAAGATGTATTGTAAGAGTCACTTTATTTTTCATTAATATTAAAGAAGTGAAGTTGCCTTTACATGCTTAAGCTGTTAATGTATCCATTGCATGGGTGGACCTTATCCTTATCAATCATCCAGACATTTGCCCCCCCTTAGAGATTTTGCAGGAGCCGCCACTGGGTCTCGGCGATTCTCTCGTTCAAGTCACGCAGGTAGACAAAGCCGTAGATCGCGACGTTTCCATCGCCACGCGAGCCATCGTCATCAGGTGCGGGACAGCAGCAGCAGCAGGAGGACTGCTGACATATAGGAGATAGAGCCGCTGCTGCAGCTGCTACTGCTGCTGCTGTTACTGCTGCTGCAGCTGCTACTGCTGCTGTTGCAGCTGCTGCAGCTGCTACTGCTGCTACTACTGCAGCTGCTGCTGCTGCTACTGCTGCAGCTGCTGCTACTACTGCAGCTGCTGCTGCTGCAGTAGTAGCTGCAGCTGTTGCAGCTGCTGCAGCTGCTACCGCTGCTGCTACTACTGCTGCTGCTGCTGTCGCTGCTGCTGCTGTTACTACTGCTGTTGCAGCTGCTACTGCTGCTGCTACTGCTGCAGCTGCTGCTACTGCTGCTGTCGCTGCTGCTGCTACTACTGCTGCTGCTACTTCTACTGCTGTTGCAGCTGCTGCTATTACTGCTACTGCTGCTGCTACTGCTGTTGCTACTGCTGCTACTGCTGCTGCTGCAGCTGCTGCTTCTGCAGTTGCAGCACAAGTAGCAGCAGTAGCAGCAGCAATCTTCAACGAGTGGGTGGGTCGGTGGTGATTGGCTTAGAGCTGGAGGGGGGAGTGGCTTAGAGCTGGAGGGGGAGTGGCTTAGAGCTGGAGGCGAGTAGCTGAGAGCACGTGGTGCACAGCACGTGTTGCAAAACACGTGCTACCGCTCCAGCTGTTGCTACATCCACGGAGGGTGACCCACAGATACAACTCCCGCCCGGCCGCCTTTGTCTCTCTCAGCGCCACACGCAGGTACAGGCTGCTGCTGCTGCTGGAGAGATCAGCTGTAGGTGCCAGGCTAGGTGCGCGTATCTCTAGAAGAAGAAGACGTGTCTATAGATGTGGCACGTGTCTCTAGATGTGTAGTTTTCGTCACTGCGAGTATCCACAATCGGTGGTGTTATTCTGTGAAGTTGTTGTTACTTTATGTTGACCCACGTGACTTCACCGAGTAGAGTAGGTGCACGTACAGGGCTGTCAAGCAGCACGTGCAGTAGGCCTAGGCAAGGTAAGGTAATTCTAGATTTGAAGCTTTCGTGACTGTAATGATTAATATTCTTAGGTTTTTTCGATAAAGTCACGTAGGTAAAAACATTAAAAAGTAAAATAAAATAAAAATCACGACGTTTCGGAGGCAACACAAGCTTCCGTTTTCAGGTGGTACCGTCACAGCCACGACAGCTGTATCAAGTAAATGAGAGATTGCAGGAGCTACCACTCCGTTTATATAACCATTATATAATGGTTATATAATGGTTATATAAACGGAGTGGTAGCTCCTACAATCTCTCATTTACTTGATACAGCTGTCGTGGCTGTGACGGTTCCACCTGAAGACGGAAGCTTGTGTTGCCTCCGAAACGTCGTGATTTTTTATTTTATTTTTTAATGTTTTTACCTACCTGGTGACTTTACCGAAAAAACCTAAGAATAAGGTAAGGTAATTTACCCTTGTTACTGGGTACAAGGGGTCAAGGTAAAGGGTAAAGATGTCGACATGCCAAGGGGTAAAAGTCAAGTGTGCAGGGTAAAGGTCGCTAGGAAGAGTTACCCGGTAGGGTAAAGGTTGCGTGAAGTGTTACACGGTAAACACGGCTCCTTGTTTAGCGCTAGAAGCTCCGTGGCGCAGTCTGTGGCCTCCATATAATAAGTAATATTTGTAGAAACTTTTTTTTAAACAGGCTTTTATTAAATGTACTACTCGTAATGGCAGAACTCCCCAACGTAAGGGACCGTGGCCAATTACAGCCAACGTCAGTTGAGCGTGGACAATTAGACCCAAGCCGAAACATAACATGTAAAAAATAATGTTTCAAAATATGTTTTTTTTAATATTTTCAATGATAGAATATCGTGTTGTCATCAGTATGACATAAGTATACCAAGTTTGCAGTCGATACCACATTGGGAAGTGGGTTAAAATTGAGTTACAAGATTTGAAGATACAACAACAACAGACAGAGTGAGTTCAAAGAAAGCGTGTAAAATTGCAATCATCGAGAATATTCTATATGTATAAAGCGTTCTACCTTAAAGCATTTACCGTTATAGACCTTGTTCATGTCGTAGTAGTTCCCCAGTAATTACCCTGTAATCGGGTCATTTGTATGGGCTAAGGGTAAAAGGTAGGGTAGAGTGATTGTATTGTGGTAAGGTAGAAGGTAAGGTAAAGGTAGAGTAAAGGTAGGCTCGTTGGTGTTGACCTTTTACCTGTTACCTTACCTGCTAAAGGGTAAAAGATAAGGTAGAGTGATTGTATTGTGGTAAGGTAAAAGGTAGAGTAAAGGTAGGCTCGTTGCTTTTTACTTTGAAATTTTACCTTACCTTGCCGAGGCCTACGTGCAGTGAAACCCTGGATTGCGATTAACTTGGTCTCGAGTGTTTTGCAAGATAAGCAATTAAAACAAATATATTGATCAACCAGCGAGGTCTTGCAACAGGAGAAGTTTCATTGTTGAAGTGGCACAGACAGACCCCAGTGAGCCCAGAGATGGCAGTGGCTCCGTTCGTGGCAGTGAAAGTAGTCCTACACAATCACCCTCCTCCTCCTCCTCTCTCTCGTCTCCACGATTACATGTCATGGATACATTCGATTACTTTATACTGGTAGGAACGAAGTGGACCAGACCACCAATAGATTAATGTGTCCGTCCGTCCGTCTGTCCGACAAGATGGCCGCCCGCTCCCCCTGCGATATGTGAACTAAACAAGATGGCCGTCGCTTCCGGCGCCTCACGGCAAAACTTTAAACTTCGCTTCAAATTTACTTCACTGAAATGCAGCACGTTTTTTTTAACAAAGAGACAGATACATTTATTAACACAGAGACGAGATACATTTAATCGCCTTATTTGTGCACGAAAAGCACGGCGCGAGGCCTAGTGCGGCAGGCTTCGCCAGGCCTAATGCGGCAGGCTTTGCGAGGCCTACTGCAGAGAAGGCTTCGCGAGGCCTAGTGCAGAGGCTTCGCGAGGCCTAGTGCAGAGGCTTCGCGAGGCCTAGTGCAGAAGGCTTCGCGAGGCCTACTGCAGGGAAGGCTTCGCGAGGCCTACTGCAGAGGCTTCGCGAGGCCTAGTGCAGAGAAGGCTTTGCGAGGCCTACTGCAGGGAAGGCTTCGCGAGGCCTACTGCAGAGGCTTCGCGAGGCCTAGTGCAGAAGGCTTCGCTAAGTCTACTGCAGAGAAGGCTTCGCGAGGCCTAGTGCAGCAGGCTTCGCGAGGCCTAGTGCGGCAGGATTCGCGAGGCCTAGTGCAGAAGGTGGTGGTCAATTAATCTCAGATGTGATCGTTTGGAAATGAAAGACTACGAGTCTTTAAATCTCACAGCGTTTCTTGTCAAAACAAACACTTTTAATTAATGTTACACTAGAATACAGTAATTTTGTCTTTAACTCCTCTATACCCGGTCGATATCCCTGTACCGGTACTAAGTATTATTCCTACCAGCCCACCCCGCAGGGTCCTGTTATTACATTTAAATACAAATTTAAAAAAGGTACAGTATTTTGTAATGTCATCATGGGACCTCCTTTGCCAGTACCAAAATATACTAACAGGTTTTTTTCCCCTTTTTTTTTCTGGCAACAAAACTGACACCTTTTGCAAGGTCAATGTAAGCATGATTCCTTGCAAAAGGTGTCAGTTTTGTTGCCAAAAAAGGGAAAAAACCTATTATTAATTTAATGTAATGAATAATTTTTTGTATGAATATTTTTTGGGTTGTGAAACGAGTCGTCTTGAGTTTCCATTTTGTCTCATGGGGAAGTTCGCTTTGATGTACGAGTTGCTTTGGATTACGAGCACATTTCAGGACCGAATTATGCTCGCAATCCAACGTTTCACTGTACTAGTAATCAATGCTCGATTGGTTTTAAACATAAATCGATTCTTATACCGTTCAATAAAGGGGGGCGATTCTATCAATCAATGATCGATTCTATGTATCGATTAGCGATTGTGTTGTGTGGGGAGCGGTGGGTGTAGTGGTCAGCGCTGCGTCGCACTACGAACCTGGCGACCCGGGTTCGATTCCCGCTCACGGCCAACACCGTCAGTGGCGATTATCAGAAACCGGTCCTGGGCCTCCCCTAGGTCGACTGAGCCTCAACTGAGTACCTGGTGCGGTGTGTAGTAGTGAACATCGCTAGCACTGGGGAGACAAAGGCGGCCGGGCGTGGTGCTGGCCACCCACCCCCTCGTGTGCCACAGTGCCGGTAGCCTTCACAAGTGCTGCTGCTGCTACTCGCTAACAGCACTTGCCCCTGCAGTCTGATCCTGACCCTGACGACGGCTGCTGCTGCTGCTGCTGTAGCTGCTGTATGTTTGAAGTGTGTGTCTCTCTGTCTCTCTGCCAGGTGCCCCTCAGAGCACGACGAGATGCAGGAGGAGGTGGAGGAGGCAGAGCAGGAGATGAGGGGGGCTGGAGGTGGCGACCCTCAGAGAGGAAGGGGAGGAGGTAGTGAAGATGCCTGGGCCAGGATGTGGGCGGGTTGGGGAGGGTGGCGTGGGCTTGCCGGGGAGGGGGCCTTGTGCTCCTATGATGGTGATGGCGGCGGTAACTATAGCGGTGGTGGCTACGGTGGTGGCGGCGGAGGTGGCGGCGGTAACTATGGTGGTGGTGGTGGTGGTGGCGGCTATGGTAGTGACTATGGTGGTGGTGGCGGTGGTGGTGGTGGTAGTGGCTATGATGATGATGGTGATCCCACGATCGATGACGTGCTACAGAGACTCCAGCAGGTGCAGTGGGGAGATGTAGGAGGAGGTGACGGATCTGGTGGAGTTGAAGGAGGTGGAGATGGAGGAGGAGGTGACGGATCTGGTGGAGCTGAAGGAGGAGGAGGAGGTGGAGGAGGTGACGGATCTGGTGGAGCTGAAGGAGGTGGAGATGGAGGAGGAGTTGACGGATCTGGTGGAGCTGAAGGAGGAGGAGGAGGTGGACATGATTGGGCCAGGATGTGGGCTGGTTTGGGAGGGTGGAGTGGGCCTGGCAAGGAGGGCGTCTGGTGGCGCTATGATGGCGATGACGGTGGTGCCACGATCGATGAGGTCCTATGGAGACCCCAGCAGGTGCAGAGGGGAGACGTGGGAGGAGGTGACGGATCTGGAGGAGCTGAAGGAGAAAGTGAAGGAGAAAGTGAAGGAGAACGTGAAGGAGGTGAAGGAGGAGGACAAGAAGGAGAGCTCCAACAGCAGCAGGTGGTGAGTGTGGTGGTGAGTGTGGTGGTCAGTGTGGTGGTGAGTTTGGTGGCTAGACCTAGGGGAGGCGGACCCACCGCTGACCCGGTGGGTCCCTGACCACTGGCCCGTCCGGACCTGGCCTTCCCCTCACAAGGACATCAGGCCGAGGGAACCTCAGGGTCCTAGCCCCACGACCACTGGCACCGCACTGAGCCCCGGCCCTCAGAAGGATGTCGGCGGCTTGGGGTCCAGGGTCTTCTTCTTCTTCTTGGTTCTTTCGGTAAAGTCGTCACGTAGAAGGGAAATAATAAAATAATAAAAATAAAACATAATAAAATAATTCTCACGATGTTTCGGCCACAACGCAAGCAGCCGTCCTCAGGTGAAGAACAGGTCTGTCTCCCCGACAGACCTGTTCTTCCCCTGAATGACGCTGTCTCCCCGACAGACCTGGTCTTCACCTGAGGACGGCTGCTTGCATTGTGGCCGAAACGTCGTGAGAATTGTATTTTATGCAGTTTTATTTTTATTATTTTATTATTTCCCTTCTACGTGACTTTACCGAAAGAGCCAAGAAGATGAATCCCTGCTGCAGTCACGAAAGCAGCTTTACATCGAAAGGTCTTCTTCTTCTCCAGGCGGCTTCTGGCTTCGGCTTGAGACGGACTGACTCGCGCTCTCAGGGACCCGCCTTATATACTCTCCCTCCCTGAGGGGCGGGGCTCTGGGGGATCGTAGCTCCCCCCAGCCCCCCTCCCCTCAGAGGGGTTCCAACCGCCGTTGGCCCGACCGGTCCGGACCGGTTCCTACCCCTCCCCCCCCCTGGTTGTGACGCGCGTGTGTCCATCATGGCCGCCACGCACGTGCTGTGTGACGGCCTTCGAAGCCAGCTAGAGATTTCCTCAGAATCTCATTAGCAAACCAACCCCCCCCACCTCATCTATTTTGTTTTTGGGTTTTTTGAAATGACCTTTTACGGCTTATCTCCTTGCTGCCTGGTGTGGCTTGTGGAAGGCAGCTGCTGAGGGGTGAGGGTGGTTGTGGCGTGTTCGATTGTAGCCTCATGCTGCACCCCGATTGATTATTAAGAAAACAAATATTGGCAGAATTATTCTTAATCTCAATTTTGGAAAAAGGCCTATATATACAACATGGTGGTGAGCGCGGTGGTGAGTGAGTGTGGTGGTGAGTGAGCGCGGTGGTGAGTGCGGTGGTGAGTGATGAGCGCGGTGGTGAGTGCGGTGGTGAGTGAGTGTGGTGGTGAGTGCGGTGGTGAGTGGTGAGCGTGGTGGTGAGTGAGTGTACACTGAGTGTGTGTTCATGTTGAACGCGAACTGGCAGATGTTGATTTTCTCCCTGTCCCCTCTCTCCCCACTCTCCTCCCAGCTGACTCACTGCCCAGTGAGTCAACCCGTGACCAATCTCCCCCCCAGGGGGAATCACTCCCTGGCGATGTTCCACCAGGCGCTTGTCAATCACCCCCAGCTGGTGGCCTTCCCGCAGCCTGGTCAACAGCTGAGTCACCCCGGGGTGATGAACCCCCAGATCAAGTACGGCTGGGTGAGCCACCCCCCCCAGCTGATCTACCAACAGCTGGGTCAACCTCCCCAACTGACTCACCCCTCCCAGGTGATATACCCACCATTGACTCACCCCCCCCAGGTGATTTACCCACAACTGACTCCCCCCCCCCCCCCCCCAGGTGACTCACCCCTCCCAGGTGATTTACCCACAACTGACTCACCCCCCCCAGGTGCATCAACCCCCCCAGGTGCTGTACCCATATTGGGTGGTGAGGGATCGTTAGGGGGTTACTGCCATGCCCAGGAAGCGACGCTAACTACAAAATATGAAGATGTAACAGATACAGCCTGGGGTGTCAACAAACCTGCAGTGTTGTATGTTTTGTGATGTTTAAAAAGTTTTATTGAATACAGAAATGTAACAGATGCAGCGTGGATTTGTTGTATGTTTTGTGATGTTCAAAAAGTTTGATTAAATACAGAAATGTAATAGATACAGCGTGGATTTATGTTGTATGTTTTGTGATGTTCAAAAAGTTTGATTAAATATGGAAATTTAACATATACAGCGTGGATTGACGTATATTTTGTGATGTAAACAGTTTTATTAAATATGTAAATGTAACAGATACACCTGGGTCTGCCCCGTGACCTCCTGCCAGCGGGCATTCGACACTTCACGTTCTCTCATGGTGCACATAGCCTGGCACAAGCGTCGTGGTGACGTCACCGCCACTTAGTGGCGAATGGCGGTTGTTGTTGTTGTTGTTGTGTCTCTGTGTCTGTGTGTGCGTAAGTCCATGTGTGTGTGTGTGAGTCTGTGTGTGTGTGTGTGAGTCTGTGTGTGTGTGTGAGTCTGTGTGTGTCAGTCCATGTGTGTGTGTGTGAGTCTGTGTGTGTGAGTCTGTGTGTGAGTCTGTGTGTGTGTGTGTGAGTCTGTGTCAGTCGATGTGTGTACAGCAATGTGTGTGTGTGACAGTCCATGTGTGTGTGTGTGAGTCTGTGTGTGTCAGTCGATGTGTGTGTGTGTGAGTCTGTGTGTGTCAGTAGATGTGTGTCAGTCCATGTGTGTGTGTGTGTGAGTCTGTGTGTGTCAGTCGATGTGTGTACAGCAATGTGTGTGTGTGTGACAGTCCATGTGTGTGTGTGCGTCGATATGTGTTTGTGTACGTCCAAATGTATGTCTATGTGTGTAGATCCATGTGTGTGCGTGAGTCGCTGTGTATGTGTAAGTTGATGTGTCTGCGTTGGTCCATGTGTGTGTAAGTCCATGTGTGTGTGTGTGTAAGTCCATGTGTGTGTGTGTGTGTGTAAGTCCATGTGTGTGTAAGTCCATGTGTGTGTGTGTAAGTCCATGTGTGTGTGTGTGTGTGTCAGTGACTGCCTGTATCTATGGGGAGCGGTGGTGCAGCGGTTAGCGCGCTGCGCTACGAACCCGGCGACCCAAGTTCGATTCCCGCTCACGGCCAAGACCAGTGACGATTATCTGAACCGGTCCCGGGCCTTCCCTAGGTCGACTCAGCCTCAAATGAGTACCTGGTGCGGTGCGTAGTAAACATCGTCACTGGGGAGACAAAGGCGGTCGGGCGTGGTGCTGGCCACCCACCCCCTCGTGTGCCGTGCCGGCCTTCATAGGTGCTCGCTAACAGCACTTGCCCCTACAGTCTGTCAAGGCTACACGGGGGATCTTTGTCTTTGTATCTATACCCCAAGATGAGGTTTCACTAATAAAACTAAGGATTTAACTCAAAGAGCTGACGAGTTCAAGTGAGCTCGACGCCAACATTGTTTGAATATTTCTATTTATCAAGTGTTAGCCAACACAAGGCTCCAATAACCCAGTCAATGCAAAGACAAAATATCAACTCTGAAATGTATAAAGGATGTGTACCAAGAGCACATTGCGGGAAACAATTCGGGTGAAGTGCGTGTCACAGAGGTCGCAACCGGGTACCCGATACCTGTACCCTACCCGATACCCGGCTAGCCGCGAGTCACTGGTGAGTCACTGGTGAGTCACCGTTTGTCACTCATTTCGGGTAGGGAACGGGTAGGGAACGGGTAGGGAACGGCTACCCGTACCCGGCCGTGTATGGGTACGGTTACCCGTTTGCGACCCTGGTGCGGCCGGGTATGGGTACGGGTAGGCCGTGAGTCACTGGTGAGTCACCGTTTGTCACTCATTTCGCAACGTCTTGTCTCTTCTCACGATTCAAGTTCCTAGAATCAACCCACCCGCGCCTGCAACATGGCTTCATCCCAGAGGTCGCAATCAGGTACCCGATACCCATACCCTACCCGTACCCGGCCGGGTACGGGTTGGGTACGGGTACGGCCGGGTACGGATACGGGTACCCGTTTGCGACCCTGGTGCGGCCGGGTACAGGTAAGGAATCAAAACCCGTTTGCGACCTCTGGCGTGTCATGGACAGTGGTGGCGGGTTTGACGACACATTCATATGTTTGCTATCTAACCCAACGAAACTCTAATATGGATTAATCACGTCCAGTCTAAATTCACCGCTGAATGAAATTCGTTTTTATTGTACTCAACAGCAGAGACATGCCCATCAACTCCAGCAATGAGACCAGCAAAATACACATTTTAAATACACGGCATTTGTTGTAAGAATCAATGACATATTGGGTTCAATATTTAACTCATGGATCCTTCACCAATTAGAAGCGTGCGTTCGTGCCATGACACCTGCACCTACTCGCAACCCACAATGCAACACTGTTGGCTACGTAGAGTGCGAAAAAAGTTCAACGTAGACACAAACAGGCGGTCGTGTTTGAGGCGAAGGTGATTTTGTAACGGAAGTGGATTTATATTGTTTGGGTCATTCGGTAAAGTCACGTAGATAGGTTCAATAAATAATAAAATAAAAACTACGACGTTTCGATCGCAACACAAGCGATCCTGATGACGACGGAAACGTCGTAGTTTTTTTGTTTATTTATTAAAACCTATCTACGTGAAATCTTGACTTAGAGCTTTCGTGACTGCAGGAATCATACTCTCTGGGTCTTTTGGTAAAAGTGACGTGGGTAGAAAAATATTTTTTTAAATCACGACGGCAACACGAGCAGTTGTCTTCAGGTGAAACAAATGCAGCAGGCGGACTGCTGAGGCAGGAAGACATACAGCGAGAGAGCTACTGCAGCCAGAGGTTCTATCGGTGTGAGATGGGTACAACCCAAGGGTACGTGGGCGGGGCTAGAGATAGAATTTGCAAGTCAGTGTAAGATCACAAAGCCGGCTATACCTTGGCCATTGCATTGCTAGAGATTAGCGTGTCAATGTGTTAATGTAACTCCCGCAGCAGCGGCCGTGTGAATGAGACACATTCAGCCTATTAAACAACGAAGGGAGGAGCAGCCGTGTTAGTGAGACATTCAGCCTGTGAATGTTAAAGACATTTAACAAGGTCATGGAACTCAGAGAGTCGGAAAAAAACCGCGAACATCGGCTTGTTGTTCCCGTGAGCGGGAATCCAACTCGGGCTGTGCCGTGTTCGGCAGCTAACCGCCATCGCGCGGATCCCTCACCTCGAATGTCCATCCGAGAACCCTCCGTATCGCTCGCGCCAAGCCCATGTTTCCGCCCATCTGTACCACTCTTTGCCTCAACTGGTCCCTGGCCCTCGCTTCCCACCCATCTCCCCTCCCCCCCCACCTCCCCCCCTCCATGTCCACCCCTCGCTCCCCCCCCTTCTCCCCTCCCCCCCCCACCTCCCCCCCACCATGTCCACCCCTCTGTCTCACTCCTTCTCCTCTCGCCCGCATCGCTCCCTCTCGCTCTCTACCCCTCACGGCCTCCCCGCCCCCTCTATCCGCCCTCCACCTGTCCACGTCCATTTGTCCGACGTCTCTCATCCTGGCGCCCTCCTCTCTCTGCCTGAGCATCTCGCCTGGCGGTCTCTGTCTTGCCTCCTGACCTCCACCCCTGCCACCGGCACCAATGGCCCTGTCCGCAGCTTCTCTTTCCCTCGCTACTCGCCGGGCCAACGCTCGCTCTCCCCTCTGCCTGGCCGGGTCTCTCTCGCCCCCCCGCCTCTCCCCCTCTCCCCTTATTCGACCTCCGTCACCCGCTGGTCCTCTCCTTCCTCCCCCATCCCTCCGTCTCCCCTCTCCTCTCTCCATCGCGGTACTCGGACTCCTTCTGAAGCCTCTCGCAGCGTCTTGTCCGGTGGGGGGGGGGGGGGGGGGGGTAGAGACGCAGTGCGCACGCCTCCTGTAATGTGACACCACCACCATCACCGTCAACACAAATGTAATGGGTTCCGGAGACACTTGTAGAGGTGACTTCTTTATTACAATACAACACTCCAACACTCCTGATACTCTGTTACAGCCTAGGGACACAGCCTAGATACACAGCCTAGATACACAGCCTAGATACACAGCCTAGCGACACAGCCTAGGTACACAGCCTAGGTACACATCCTAGATACAAAGCCTAGGTACACAACCTAGCGACACAGCCTAGGTACACAGCCTAGCGACACAGCCTAGGGATACAGCCTAGGTACACAGCCTAGGTACACAGCCTAGGTACACAGCCTAGCGACACAGCCTAGGTACACATCCTAGGTACACAGCCTAGATACACTGCTCTGGCTACGCTCTGGGGTCCTCCGGCTACAATTACCCTAGGGGAGGCTACCTGACCCGACCCAGCCAAGGTGCGGGTCTAGACTCTGGCTTCCTCGGAACTCGCCCTTACACGGACGTAGAGCCGGGAGTCCCAGAGTCCCACCACTGGCCCGCACAGCGTCCACACAACGCTGTGACTGAGGAGCGGCGCTTGTTTCAGTCGTGAACAAGGTATACAAGCAAGGCGTCGTATCCCAAGCAAGACGTCGTATCCCAAGCAAGATGTCGTATCCCAAGCAAGACGTCGTATCCCAAGCAAGATGTCGTATCCCAAGCAAGACGTCGTATCCCAAGCAAGATGTCGTATCTCAAGCAAGACGTCGTATCCCAAGCAAGATGTCGTATCCCAAGCGAGATGTCGTATCTCAAGCAAAACGTCGTATCCCAAGCAAGACGTCGTATCTCAAGCAAGATGTCGTATCCCAAGCAAAACGTCGTATCCCAAGCAAAACGTCGTATCCCAAGCGAGATGTCGTATCCCAAGCGAGATGTCGTATCCCAAGCAAGACGTCGTATCCCAAGCAAAACGTCGTATCCCAAGCAAGACGTCGTATCCCAAGCAAGATGTTGTATCTCAAGCAAAACGTCGTATCCCAAGCAAGACGTTGTATCCCAAGCAAGACGTCGTATCCCAAGCAAGACGTCGTATCCCAAGCAAGACGTCGTATCCCAAGCAAGACGTCGTATCCCAAGCAAGACGTCGTATCCCAAGCAAGACGTCGTATCCCAAGCAAGATGTCGTATCTCAAGCAAAACGTCGTATCCCAAGCAAGACGTTGTATCCCAAGCAAGACGTCGTATCCCAAGCAAGACGTCGTATCCCAAGCAAGACGTCGTATCCCAAGCAAGACGTCGTATCTCAAGCAAGATGTCGTATCTCAAGCAAGACGTCGTATCCCAAGCAAGATGTCGTATCTCAAGCAAGACGTCGTATCTCAAGCAAGATGTCGTATCTCAAGCAAGATGTCGTATCTCAAGCAAGACGTCGTATCCCAAGCAAGACGTCGTATCCCAAGCAAGATGTCGTATTATGGGGACCTCATTTGCCAGTAAAAAATATGATAATTGGTTCTTTACCCTTCTATCTGGCAACAAAACTGACACCTTTTTGCAAGGAGTCATGTTTGCATAGACCGCAATACCTGCAGTCATAAATACAAACAAAAGACATAACTCTGATAATGTGCACTGTCCTTGAAGTTGATTGGTCCACACCCGAGACAGCTTTCCTTCGAGCCTAGTCTCATATGGGTTGGACCAGATGACGCCAAAAGGCGCACAACTCAAGGACAATGCACCATCAGAGTATGAGAGCTCGGGGCAAGCATCTACACTATGGGGACCTCATTTGCCAGTAAAAAATATGATAATTGGTTCTTTACCCTTCTATCTGGCAACAAAACTGACACCTTTTTGCAAGGAGTCATGTTTGCATAGACCGCAATACCTGCAGTCATAAATACAAACAAAAGACATAACTCTGATAATGTGCACTGCCTTTTGGCGTCATCTGGTCCAACCCATATGAGACTAGGCTCGAAGGAAAGCTGTCTCGGGTGTGGACCAATCAACTTCAAGGACAGTGCACATTATCAGAGTTATGTCTTTTGTTTGTATTTATGACTGCAGGTATTGCGGTCTATGCAAACATGACTCCTTGCAAAAAGGTGTCAGTTTTGTTGCCAGATAGAAGGGTAAAGAACCAATTATCATATTTTTTACTGGCAAATGAGGTCCCCATAGTGTAGATGCTTGCCCCGAGCTCTCATACTCTGATGGTGCATTGTCCTTGAGTTGTGCGCCTTTTGGCGTCATCTGGTCCAACCCATATGAGACTAGGCTCGAAGGAAAGCTGTCTCGGGTGTGGACCAATCAACTTCAAGGACAGTGCACATTATCAGAGTTATGTCTTTTGTTTGTATTTATGACTGCAGGTATTGCGGTCTATGCAAACATGACTCCTTGCAAAAAGGTGTCAGTTTTGTTGCCAGATAGAAGGGTAAAGAACCAATTATCAAGATGTCGTATCTCAAGCAAAACGTCGTATCCCAAGCAAGACGTTGTATCCCAAGCAAGATGTCGTATCTCAAGCAAGGCGTCATATCTCAAGCAAGGCGTCGTATCTCAAGCAAGACGTCGTATCCCAAGCAAGATGTCGTATCCCAAGACATTTTTTTTCTCGTCAAAACACGACGCGTACCAAATTCGACGTATTCCAAAGTGGTCGTATACCGAGGTTTGACTTTATAGTCACCGGAGTCTCACCTGCGAGTGGCACCACCTGACGCTCTGGCTCCCCACGTGGCTTGGAGCCTCGAAAGCTCCGTGACTCCTGTGTGGTGATACAAAGACAAAGATCCCCCACCGTGTAGCCTTCACAGACTGCTGGGGCAAGTGCTGTTAGCGAGAAGCACCTATGAAGGCCGGTCCACGAGGGGGTTGGTGGCCAGCACCACGCCCGACCGCCTTTGTCTCCCCAGTGCTAGCGATGTTTACTGCACACCATGACACCGGGTACTCATTTGAGGCTGAGTCGACCTAGGGGAGGCCTTGGACCGGTTCAGATAATCGTCACTGCTGCTGGCCGTGAGCGGGAATCGAAGCCGGGTCGCGAGGTTCATAGCGCAGCGTAGCGCTAACCACTACACAGACACATATACAGACACACATCTACACAGACATACACACATACAGACACACACACAGACACACGTGTTACACACACACACACACACGTGTTACACACACACGTTACACACACACACACACGTTACACACACACACATTACATACACACACGTTACATACACACGTTACATACACACACACACGTTACATACACACACACACGTTACACACACACACACGTTACACACACACACACGTTACACACATACACACGTTACACACATACACACGTTACACACATACACACGTTACACACATACACACGTTACACACATACACACGTTACACACACACACGTTACATACACACACGTTACACATACACACGTTACATACACACACGTTACATACACACACGTTACATACACACACGTTACATACATACACACACACGTTACACACACACGTTACATACACACATACACACGTTACATACACACACCACACTACACACACACGTTACATACACACACGTTACATACACACACGACATACACACACGTTACATATGTAGAGGTGTAATTGTGTATGGGCACGGATGGCTAACAAACACAAGGGGCGTGGTTAGGGCCGTACACAGAGGAGGTGCTCACACCGACGTCCGCACCTGCTTCCCCCACGGGCCCCTCCCGGGGGGCCGAGTGCTATAAAAGGTGGTGAGCAGGAGGGCTCGAGGTCGAGTATTAGCTTAACCAGCGAAGAGTGAAGACCAGCTAGAATAGGCCCCGGAGCTCCCCTGGCTCGCTGTCCTTGTCAGGGCCGACCAGGTCAAGCCGGTGGCGTGGCCCCGAGAGCCCAGACTGACGTTCTTATAAGAGCCGGTCTGGAGACTCAGGGTGCCGGGATCCCAGCTTGACCAGGGCTGGGATAGGTAGCCTCCCCTAGCTCCGTAGTGGAGGACTCAGGCGTAGGTTAGCGGGGTTAGATGTTGTGTCTCCCTGTTAGACGAGTGAAGGGGACATTACCCCTTTAAGTGCTGTGTGTACTCGTTACTGTGCACAAGTTGGTGTTAATAAATAAGTGTGCCTCCGACCCCGTCGTCAAAGCCTCCTGAATACTTACTACATCTGGGGTCAGAAGTGGACGTTCAACGATGGACACACGAGGGACGACACGTACTAGGGAGTCGGAGATGGAGGACATCTCGGCCGAATCGGCACCAGAGATGGCCGAGGTCGGATCGGAGCAGCCGGGGCCGAGTACACCCGCGCCGCTACGACAGGAAGGGAGGGATGCGTCGGCCGAGGGACTTCGGCTGGCTCACTCCCGCCTGGCGGAGTTGCTCTACGCTGCAGCCGCCACGTTGGAGGAGATCACGCGGCTGGGGGCTGGAGGGGCTGCGCGGGACGACGACGGCAGCCGACGCGCGGCGCCATTTCCTGCCACCCCGACGCGGCTCGCGGTTAAATTTCCCGCCATCACTACAGTGGGAGCAGAGGGCGGGGCCGGCCCGCGTCAGGTGACTGCTGAGGGCCAAGCACAAGCCGTGACATCATCAACACCGGCCAGCGCGTCAACAACGGAGCGACCGGCGATGCCATGCTCGCAGCCCGCCCACACTGTAACGTCTGCTGGGAACGACGGAGCGTGATCCGCAGCCACGGACGTCGCGTTACAGCAGCGACTGCCGCCTCTCAAAGAATTCGTGGGCGCGGACGGGGACTGGGGCGGCTTCAAGAGACGGTTCATCGCTCATCAGGAGATGGCGAACTGGACGGACGCCGAAGCACTACGCGCGCTGCCGGCGATGCTGGACAACGACGCCCTGGCTACCCTCACCTCGGCGCCTAAGGAAAAGCGCGCCACGCTGCACTTGGCGCTGCAGGTGCTGTCAGCTGTCTACGGCCCGCCTTCGGACTGCAGGCAGCTGTTCCACGATCGTCATCGGGGCGCCAACGAATCGCCTCAGGCCTTCCGGACGGCTCTCCTGGCCCTGGCGAAGGCAGCTTTTCCGCGGATGGACGAGGAGGGAGTGGACGCTATGGTGGCTGAAAAGCTGTTGCTAATCGTGGACGAGCTGGACGTCGCCGTCTTGGCTCAAGACGACAAAGAGATGTCTTCCTTGCTAGTCGCGCGCCACATCCACGGGGGCTTGCGGTCCCTGCGTCGCAAGGCCGCCAAGGGGGTGGCCGGCCATGCCATGGCGGCTACCACCCTCCCATCGGAGGAGGTCTGCGGGGTGGAGCGGCGGGGGGAATGGAGATCGGCGGGACCACAGGCTCGGAACGGACCGAGCCGCCAGGAGCAGCCCAGGCCATCTGGGGCGCTCACACGCTGCTACAACTGTGGCCTTCAAGGCCACGTTGCTTCAGGATGCCGGGCTCCCCGTCAGCGCGGGGCGACACCTCGTCAGGACGCCGCGCCGTCTCCACCCAAGCTCCAGCAGAGAAATACGGCGAGTCGTGGCACCTCACACGTTTGGCCCATGCACACATCCGACACACACTCACACGCTGAAACGAACAGGGCTCGTAAATCGACGGCCGTTGCGTCGGATTGTTCTGAAATGCGGCGAGCGCTCCAACCGGGTCAGTGGTCGGAGCTCGCCCATCGTGTCGTTGCAGCGTCGGCGGGATCGTCGGTCGTGGTCGGTCATATTGATGGGGTAGAGGTGCGGATTTTAATTGACACAGGAGCATCGGCGACCATTATATCTGATTTGATTTATAACATTCTTCCCGTTCAAAGTCGTCCCTTGATCCCCGCTGACATGCCATGCTATGCTGCTAACGGGGGCTCGCTGGGCATCATTGGGCAAATCCGCGCCAAAATTTGCATTGGAGACATTAAATTATCCGGCCCTGTTTTGGTTTCCTCCTCACTGGCGGTTCCGTGCCTGTTGGGGACGGATTTCTTGGCCAAAATGCCCATTCGTATCTTGATCGACCAGGGGTGCATCGAGCTCCCGTCGGGCTGACGTGTTACATTTTTGTCTTCCCCCGCCACGGAGCGTCGGGCGTTTGCGACCGTGCAGGTGCTCGTGGCAAAAACTGTGCGCGTACCCCCGGGGGCTCAGATGCTCGTCCCTCTTAGGTTGCGTCGGCCGTTTGCTGAGGGGGTTGCGGATCGGGGGGTCTTGTTGGGACCATCTCGAGCCGGGGTCAATGGACCCGATTTGATAGCGGCTCAGACCATGGTGAAAGGGGATGGGGACCCCTTCATTGCAGTCCTTAATGTGAGATCGCGAACGGCCGTGGTTCCTCAAGGGACCGTGCTTGCACACGCAACACCGGCACCCTATGAGGAACCTCTCATGGGTCAGGTGAGCACCGATCCTCCGTCGTCACCACATTCTGACTGTGATGACGGATGGCTGGATGCGCTTTGCGCGGGATCAGTGGACCTGTCCGACTCACAGCGTGAGGGCCTGCGAGTTCTCCTGAAGGAGTTTGCCGACGTTTTTAGTCGACACAAATTTGATATTGGTTGTACTAAATTGCTGCGACACCATATTGACACGGGTGACAGCGCGCCAATCCGCCAAAATACCTTTCGGTTGAGTCCCGCCGAAAAGGATCATGTCAAATCGGCCGTTGACGACATGCTAGCCACCGATATCATATCTCCTTCCAACAGCCCGTGGGGCACAGCGATCGTTTTGGTGAAAAAACACGACGGCTCACTGCGGTTTTGTGTCGACTTTCGCCGGTTGAACAAAATTTCAGTAGCCGACGCGTACCCGCTTCCTCGAATGGATGAGTCGCTTGATGCCTTGGCGGGGGCGCGATTCTTTTCCACCCTGGATTTACTTTCTGGATTCTGGCAGCTTCCTCTGGATGACGAATCTAAACCTAAGACGGCTTTCCGTACACCGCACGGCCTTTTCCAATTTAACCGCTTGCCGATGGGCTTACATTCTGCGCCGGCAACTTTTCAGTGGTTAATGGAACTGGTCTTGGCGGGCTTACAATGGGATTCGTGTTTAATTTACTTGGACGATGTCATCGTCTTTAGCAAAACATTGGAGCTGAAACACACGTGGCAAGGTACATGTGGAATTGAGCATCGGGCTTGCATTTCTTTTTGACAGAGGCATAACAACTATAAAGTCGTTTTGATCTCACAAACGGCTTACCCATAACACGTGGGTTATCGATGTATTAAATTAAACCCCCCAAAAAATGTCATCGGAGTGTTGAGCAGACTTCAGTACGAACACAGCCATCTGAATTCAATTCCCAGAACGGTGTTAGACCAAAGGACGCCATTTTGTCTCTGGTGTGGACCAATCAGTTTAAAAAACAATGCATCTATTATAATCAGAGCCTGTCTTTTGTTTGCATTCTGACCACAAGCATTGTGGTTAATGCAGTGACATGATTCCTTGTAAAAGGTTTCAGTTTGGTGTTTTAACATCTTAGCACGGCTGGTTTTGTTGCCAGAAAAAAGGGGAAACCCTATTCTCGATGTATTTAACCATCGATTCCCGTGGAGTTAGACACCACTAAAAGCCCATCCCGAATTGAATCGCAATGCTGCGCAGGAGAACAATTATTGTCCAACCACATATTTGATTACAGGTGCTTTAAACGTCACCCAGAGTGGCACAGTATGGACTCTTCTCTTACTTTCGGCCCACGTTATCTGCAATCCCCTCGGGTAATCTGCGGGTAACTGAATTCCATTTATAGCAAGACCCGTGGATGAGAGCACCATTGACAAGAAAAGTTTAGCTTTTTGGAATAAAATTGCAATAGAACGCATTTTGACTGCTTGTGTTGCGGTTATTGCAAACATGATGCCTTGTATAAAGGTGTCAGTTTTTGTAACAGTTGAAAGGGTAAAAAGCTATCACTACACTTTATTAGTAGTTTCTCCTGCACAGTGTCCATGCTGCAGCCTCTGCCCCTTCAGAAGTACTCGAACTTAATGTATTCTGAAGGCTTCCTTGTCTTGTTTATTTACAGGAGAACCAAAATGCATGGTGGATATGAAGCAACATGTGGATTTCCCCCATAGTGTTGCACTAATAGGGTCTCATTTGAGGTTGATGCCAAAGAATTACAAATATTATAGAACAAAAATGAAAGGTCATTGTAAGATCTCGGCTACATTTTGCCGTTGACAATGGTACACTCCATCGGAGCTGAAACACACGTGGCAAGGTGCATGTGGAATTGAGCATCGGGCTTGCATTTCTTTTTGACAGAGGCATAACAACTACAAAGTCGTTTTGATCTCACAAACGGCTTACCCATAACACGTGGGTTATCGATGTGTAACGGGTTCCGGAGACACTTGTAGATGTAACTTCTTTATTACGATTCAACACTCCAACTCTCCAACAGTCCAACACTCCAACTCTCCAACACTCCAACACTCCAACTCTCCAACAGTCCTGATACTCTGTTACAGCCTAGGTACACAGCCTAGGTACACAGCCTAGATACTCTACTCTGGCTACGCTCTGGAACTCGCCCTCACAAGGTCGTAGAGTCGGGAGTTCCAGAGTCCCACCACTGGCTCTCACAGCATCCCAGGGTCCTCCGATGGCTGGTCTTGGGTCTTGGGTCTTGAGCTACGACTGGCCCTGATCGTCCAGGGAGCTCCGCTTTTATGCCCAGTCCCCAACGAGGGGTGGGGCCGTGTGCGCCCCCAGATATCCCACAGAGCACACACAGCCCCCCCTTTGGCGGCGCCAAGGGGATTAAGCGCCTGGGAACTCAACGCCTGACGCCAAGAGGCTTAAGCGTCTGACCAGCCTGGGAACTCACGCCTGGTGCCAAGAGGCTTAAGCGTCTGGACCCGCCTGGGGTCCCTGAGCCCCCAGCAGCCCCTCCCTTCTTATGTCACTACAGATACACTGATACGCATTTCTAAATAATCTCAACTCGCAAAACCCATCCATCCAGTTCACCATGGAAGTGGAAGCTGACATAACATTACCATTTCTAGATATTCTGCTCGGACGGGGTAGAAATGGTAAAATAACATACTGATGCCTATCTGAATGCAGTCACACCATCACACCGCACAGAATACTGCTCTTATCAAGACACTCATTCATTGAGCTAAAAAAGTATCAGATGGTGACAGTCTGAGAAGTGAAATTCAATATGTTAAGGAAGCGCTGCAAATGAACGGCTACAATGATGCACAAATCAACAAAGCATTGAATACCAAAACCAAATCAAGTAATTCAAACAATCAAAATACCGTACATTGCGGGAGTAACTGATAAACTAGCCAGATGTTTGGAAAAACAAAACATTCGAGTCATTTGTATCTGGTACAAAAGATGTATTACCGAAGCTATCAACAGAAGGTGTGTTCAGGATCAACTGCACGTGTGGTAAATGTTATGTTGGGCAAACAGGACGAATGATCAGCACGAGACTAAAAGAACATCAGAGAAATATTAAATTCTCCCAAATGCAACTGTCAGCAGTAGCAGAACATGCGTGTCAACCAGGACACTCAATTGATTTTGATGTTTAAGTGTTGTGCAAAACTAGCTACTACTGGCCAAGACTATGAGAGAATCTATAGAAATTTATAGAATTAAAAAAACTTTAACCATTCGGATAGCTACCGTATTAGTGCTGCGTAGAATCGAATAATCAAAGAAATAAATATTTAAATGCATGCCTACAAAGATCAGCGTATTTCAAAAGGGATTACCATTGGTAGGGCTATTTTAATAAACACAATAGACAGGAAGGACAAGATCAAAGGGCTCGCATAATGCACACGCATAATATACATTACCTCACAGAGGTCGCAAACGGGTTTTGATTCCTTACCCGTACCCGTACCCGGCCGCACCAGGGTCGCAAACGGGTACCCGTACCCGTACCCTACCCGTACCAGGCCAGGGTACGGGTAGGTACGGGTATCGGGTACCTGATTGCGACCTCTGGGATGAAGCCATGTTGCAGGCGCGGGTGGGTTGATTCTAGAGAAGAGACAAGACGTTGGGAAATGAGTGACAGTTACCAGCGACTCACAGTCTACCCGTACCCGTACCCGGCCGCACCAGGGTCGCAAACGGGTAGCCGGGTATCGGGTAGGGTACAGGTTTCGGGTACCCGGTTGCGACCTCTGTTACCTCAGTAATGCCCCCCCCCCCCCCACCCACATTGTGCAAGAGCGCAGAAGGGTGGTCAACACATATACGCCTCTATATAAGGAACGAAACAGTAAGACTTCTCCACAAATCTGGCTGTCGCCTGATGAAGCTCGTTGTAATTACTGGCGAAACGTCATACTCAGATTGTTAATGTTGTGGCTTGGCTCTCCAACACACCGGTGTGCTGTACTAGTGACGAATTGGCATGTTCTGTTTACGTGACAGCCATTACTAGTTGGCTGTGTCGGGTGGTGGCTGCTTTTAACAACACAATTTTTGATGGAGTTAAATAGTGATTTGTGATCGTGGGCGATTGAGGCAGACTCCATCTCCTCAGCAACCCGCGACCACCCTTCCTTGCAGCACCTCACGGCTCTCCGAACCTCCGAGTGAAGGCTGCGGTAAGCCTCCTCATTCTCCGACGTGGGATACTGAAGCCGATGAGAGTGGGCCTGTCGCCTTTTTCTCAGCCAGCTTGAACACCTCCTCTGTCAGCCAGGGTCTTTGGGGGGTCTGGACCGCTTACCCAAAGCAGCCATTGCAGCTGCAAGAACCACAGTCCTAAACCTCGCCCATTTCCCCTCGACATCTGGAGGAGTGGGGGACGATGCTAACCCCAGCCGCAGGCGATGATTAAATTCTCACTTACAACTTTCATCAGCTATCTGAGACCAGGCCACCTTGGGTGTGAATGGGGTCCTGGGTGTGCACCCACCACCGGAGTGGAAGAAAGGCAGGCGCATCTTACAGATGACTAGTCAATGGTCAGTGGGCAGATCAGCTCCACGGTAGGTCCCGGTGTCAAGGACATGGGCCCGCATCCACTGTTCTGTCACTATGTAGTCCAGCAGATGTTCTTGCTTGGACCCGGCATGCATCCATGATGCTGTGTGGATGTGTCGATGCCGGAACAGCGTGTTGGTAATTACAAGCCCATGGGTTGCACACAAATCTAGCAGCCTCCTACCGTTGTTATTGAGCTGATCTGGCCCATGTCTTCCAATCACTCTAGACCAGGTGCCAGCATCATGACCAACTCGGGCATTGAAGTCACCCAACAAGATGACTCAGTCCCAAGGGGCCACTTTAGCCAACACCTATGACAGGTCATAGAAGGCATCTGACTCATTGGCTTTGCCTGCATCCCTCCACGGACGTTTGTCTTCAGTTGGGACATAAGTAACCATGACCACCACTCCTCGCCTCTGGTTGATGGGAAGGTGAGCCCAAAGTAGCCTGGGGCTTGCAGCTTCCCACACCTCACCGCCACGCTCCCATGCCCTCTTCATTATTTTGTTCAGAAGAGCCACTCCCTATTGTTTGGCAGTCTCCTGCCCTGAGTAGAGGACTCATGGTAGCAGGATTCAGAGCCGGTCCACCGGACCTCCTGAATACCAGAGATCCAGGTGGTACCGGTCCAGTTCCCAACAGAGGATTGGCAGCCTCTCCTCCGCAGTGAGCGTTCGAACATTCCACATGGCCACCCGCAGTGTTTTTTTGTTGTTTCTGGAGGAGCCCCGAGGGAAAACATTCATAGATGCCTGTCCCCCCGGGGCCTCCGGCACAAGCTTATTAATTCAATATTTTATGTGGTTTTGTGTAATTCAAGGTGGAGCGGTTACCAGCCCCTCACACCCGTCCAGAGCCCCCATGTAGCCGCTGTGGTGGTTACAAACGCCATGAGGGGAATGATCAATCTAAATTGGCCCTCGCCCCACGGCACTGCCCATCACAGGGTTGCCGTCCGGCACCACGAGGTAGGGAGTTGTTTTCTACAGGCTCATAGAGACCCGCATAAATATAGAGACCCACAGAAACCCACTGCGAGCCCAGAGAGATCCACTCATTTAGCCCCATAATTTAACTCAACAACTTTTTTTACTTTAGCCAGTAAAGCCGACTGAGCTATGTAGCTTCTTTTTCAGAAGCGCCCACCTGGCTATCACAAGCGATAGCTCAACGAAGCCATCGTCTTATCATCACGTGGAAATCTATAGCAGCCAAATAGTCAAAATGCATGACGTTAATGAGGAAATAAAAACAGAGGACCCGTAGAAAAATCCACACCACCACGGGCAGAGGAGACACGCAAACTCCAAATATACAGCAGCAGCAGGCGTCTTCAGGGTCGGGATCGTACCCACGACCTCCAGCGTAGCAGGTGAGGTAGTTAACATCTCCTATCCATTGTGATGATGATGATGATGAGAGATGCAAACTCCAAATCTACAGCAGCAGTAACAGGCGTCTTCAGGGTCGGGATCGTACCCACGACCTCCTGCGTACCAGGTGAGGTAGTTAACATCTCCTATCCACTGTGATGATGATGATGAGAGATGCAAACTCCAAATCTTCAGCAGCAGTAACAGGCGTCTGGACTTTTGCAGCTGTTTTGGACTAATTTCAGGGTGCTGATTCCAAATCTGATCTCAGATTTGCTCCATCACATCTCATTTTTATGCTATCGGCATACCCCATTTTCATTGATTTTACCCGAAATTAACTCTGTCACTTATGATTGCAAGTTGTTGCGAGTCAGTGACTGCTTTAGTGTTAAAATATGGTGCTGTATTTTTAGGATAGTGTGTTTATAATATAATTTTATGTAGATATCCACATTTATTTAATATTTTTCTTCTGCAGTTTTTATTGAAAATGCAATATTTGATATCTCAAAAACCTGATGTGATAGACAAAAACAGATTTGGAATCAGCACCCCAAAATTACCTTAAAAACGTTGAAATACCTTATGCCAGACAAAGTGTGTTGACCAGTGAAAGTCAGACAAATATTTGTGTTTTACAAGGGCAGGCCTCCTCCTACTCGCTCTCAAGGCCTTAGGGAGACATTCACTTTCACACAATTCGTGGTCAGGCTTTTGTGTACTTGGGGATTTTAATTTTGATTTAAATCTTTCATATTCTTGGTTCTTTCGGTAAAGTCGCGTAGAAGGAAAACAATAAAATGATAAAAATATTAAACAACAAAAATCTCGCGACGTTTCGACTTTACCGAGAGAACCAAGAATACTTGGGGATTGGTAACAAGTTTCATTTCACACACTCTAACACTCTCACACCCACCCACACTCTCACACACACTCACACCCACCCACATTCACACACAGACACACACTCTCACACCCACCCACACACTCTCACACCCACCCACACCCACTCTCACACCCACCCACATTCACACACAGACACACACTCTCACCCACCCACACTCACACCCACCCACACTCACACCCACCCACACTCACACCCACCCACACTCTCACACCCACACACACTCTCACACCCACCCACACTCACACACAGACACACTCTCTCACACCCACACACTCTCACACCCACACTCACACCCACCCACATTCACACACAGACACACACTCTCACCCACCCACACTCACACCCACCCACTCTCACACCCACACACTCTCACACCCACCCACTCTCACACCCACACCCACCCACACTCACACACAGACACACTCTCTCACACCCACACACTCTCACACCCACACTCACACCCACCCACTCTCACACCCACACACTCTCACACCCACACACTCTAACCCACCCACCCACACTCTCACACACTCTCACACCCACCCACGTCCGCCATTGTCCACGCGGCGTGTTTGCTGCAACACAACACGTGGGGGCGTTGAGGGTGTTGCTGCATAGCGGCGAGAAATGCCTACATCTTACTACAACGAGTGTTGTTGTTGTTATACTCACAGGGTGGAGGTGGCTGTGGTGGTAATAAGAGTTGTGGTAGTAAAAAGAGTTGTGGTGGTAATAAGTAGTAGTCGTGATAAGAGTGCTAGTAATACTCACAAGGTAGTAGTTGCTGTGGTGGTAGTTGTTGTTGCTGGGCGATGTCCCAGCGCCTCTTCCCACCAAGGCGACCTCCTCACGCGCTGAAGCCCCGCCCACAGCAGGCGCGAGCCGCTCCCTGATTGGCTGCCGGCGCTGACGCGTCACACACGCAGCCCCCTCGCTTCTAATTGGTGGATTGAAACCCCACCGCGTGGAAACTTCCGCTTTGATAATCGAAGGGGGTTCCCCCTTTCTGGCCACAATGAAACCCTCGTGTGTTTAAGACGTTAAAACACCAAACTGAAATATTTGCAAGGAATCATGGCTGCATTTACCACACAAAGACAAAGATCCCCCGTGTAGCCTTAACAGACTGTAGGGGCAAGTGCTGTTAGCGAGCACCTATGAAGGCCGGCACGGTACACGAGGGGGTGGGTGGCCAGCACCACGCCCGACCGCCTTTGTCTCCCCAGTGGCGATGTTTACACACCGCACCAGGTACTCATGTAAGGCTGAGTCGACCTAGGGGAGGCCCGGGACCGGTTCAGATAATCGTCACTGGTGTTAGCCGTGAGCGGGAATCGAACCCGTGTCGCCGGGTTCATAGCGCAGCGCGCTAACCGCTACACCACCGCTCCCCACACACACAGTCACCCACACACAGTCACCCGCACGCAGTCACCCGCACGCAGTCACCCGCACGCAGTCACACGCACGCAGTCACACGCACGCAGTCACACACACGCAGTCACACACACGCAGTCACACACACGCAGTCACCCACACACAGTCACACACACACAGTCACCCACACACAGTCACCCACACACAGTCACCCACACACAGTCACCCACACACAGTCACCCACACACAGTCACCCACACACAGTCACCCACTCACAGTCACCCACTCACAGTCACCCACACACAGTCACACACTCACAGTCACACACTCACAGTCACACACTCACAGTCACACACTCACAGTCACACACTCACAGTCACACACTCACAGTCACACACTCACAGTCACACACTCACAGTCACACACTCACAGTCACACACTCACAGTCACACACTCACAGTCACACACTCACAGTCACACACTCACAGTCACACACACACAGTCACACACACACACAGTCACACACTCACAGTCACACACACACAGTCACACACACACACAGTCACACACACACAGTCACACACACACAGTCACACACAGTCACACACACACACAGTCACACACACACAGTCACACACACTCACAGTCACACACACACAGTCACACACTCACAGTCACACACACACAGTCACCCACACACAGTCACCCACACACAGTCACACACACACAGTCACCCGCACAGTCACCCGCACACAGTCACCCACAGTCACCCACACACAGTCACCCGCACAGTCACCCGCACACAGTCACCCGCACACAGTCACCCGCACAGTCAACCACGCAGTCACCCACAGTCACCCACACACAGTCACCCACACACAGTCACCCACAGTCACCCACACACAGTCACCCACACAGTCACCCACAGTCCCACACACAGTCACCCGCACAGTCACCCGCACAGTCAACCACGCAGTCACCCACAGTCACCCACCACAGTCACCCACACACAGTCACCCACACAGTCACCCACAGTCCCACACACAGTCACCCAGACAGTCACCCACGCACAGTCAACCACGCAGTCACCCACAGTCACCCACACACAGTCAACCACGCAGTCACCCACAGTCACACACCCACAGTCACCCACACACAGTCACCCACGCAGTCACCCACACACAGTCACCCACACAGTCACCCACACACAGTCACCCACACAGTCACCCACACAGTCACCCACACACAGTCACCCGCACAGTCAACCACGCAGTCACCCACAGTCACCCACCCACAGTCACCCACACAGTCACCCACACACAGTCACCCACACAGTCACCCACACAGTCACCCGCACAGTCACCCACACACAGTCACCCGCACACAGTCACCCGCACAGTCAACCACGCAGTCACCCACAGTCACCCACACACAGTCACCCACACAGTCACCCACAGTCACACACCCACAGTCACCCACACACAAAGTGCAAACCAGATTGTCAGCACCACTGATGTCACTTTCTCCACCACGGGGCTTTGGCAGCCGTTAATGTAAATGATTCATCACGGACAGAGGGCACAACAGATCGCAGAGTGAAGTGTGCTTCTCATCAAGACGTGAATAATACGCTTAAAGTTTGATAAAATGTTTTTATAATATCAAATTTTTATAAACAGTTAAAAACACTCAAAAACAAATCAAAACAAATCTAAACAAATCAAAACTCATGTTATTTACTAAATAATTGTGCTGGTGCAATACAAATTTAAAAAAAGTGCAAAATGGTGAAAAAAATCAACACAAGTTAAATCAAGTTAAAATTAATAAAAACTACCGATTGTTAAAAATCGACAAGGCGCCGCCACCCTAGCGCCAGCATACACCACCAACACGTGCAAAATTTTTTAAAAACAGTGAAAATAAGCAACACAAGTTAAAACAAGTTCAAATTAAAAAAACTATTATTATTTAAAAATTGGACGGCGCCACCCTAGCGCCAGCACCCATCACCATCACCACCACTACCACCACCGCCGCCGGCTGTTGCTGTTGTTGCTGCTGCTGTTGTTGAGGTTGTTGCTGTTGTTGTTGCTGTTGCTGCTGTTGCTGAGGTTGTTGCTGCTGTTGTTGTTGCTGCTGCTGTTGCTGATGTTGTTGCTGCTGTTGTTGTTGCTGCTGCTGTTGCTGCTGCTGCTGTTGTTGTTGCTGCTGATGTAGCTGCTGCTGCTGTTGTAGCTGCTGCTGCTGTTGCTGCTGCTGTTGTAGCTGCTGCTGCTGTTGATGCTGTTGCTGTAGCTGCTGCTGTTGTTGTAGCTGTTGCTGTTGCTGGTGTTGATGCTGCTGCTGCTGTTGTTGTAGCTGCTGCTGCTGCTGTTGTTGCTGCTGCTGCTGTTGATGCTGTTGCTGTAGCTGCTGCTGCTGTTGTTGTAGCTGTTGCTGTTGCTGTTGTTGTTGCTGCTGCCGCCGAAATTCCGCCGCCGCCGCCGCCAGCAGCTCCGGCCTGCTCATGTAGCGGCGGCGGCGGCGGTGACGGCGCTGATGAGGGGGGGGGGGGGCGTTAGAACAACGGGGGGCGCCGCGTGATTTCCTTTGAAGCCACCGACGTCACTTTAGCCAAAGAGCCGAGAACATCAAGTGCTGCCGCGGCCACGAAAGCTCCGAGTCGAGACGCCATCGTCGTCGTCGTCGTGACGGCGGCAGCAGCAGCAGCAGCGACAACAGCAGCAGCAGAGACAGTAACAGCAGCAGCAGAGACAGCAGCAGAGACAGCAGCAGCAGCGGCGGCAGCAGTAGAGACAGCAGCAACAGCAGAGACAGCAGCAGCAGCGGCGGCAGCAGCAGAGACAGCAGCAGCAGTAGAGGCAGCAGCAGCAGAGACAGCAGCAGAGGCAGCAGCAGCAGCAGAGACAGCAGCAGCAGCAGAGACAGCAGCAGCAGCGGCGGCAGCAGCAGAGACAGCAGCAGCAGCAGCAGCAGAGACAGCAGCAGCAGCGGCGGCAGCAGTAGAGACAGCAGCAACAGCAGAGACAGCAGCAGCAGCGGCGGCAGCAGCAGAGACAGCAGCAGCAGCAGCAGAGACAGCAGCAGCAGTAGAGGCAGCAGCAGAGACAGCAGCAACAGCAGAGACAGCAGCAGCAGAGACAGCAGCAGCAGCAGAGACAGCAGCAGCAGAGACAGCAGCAGCAGCAGCAGCAGAGACGGCAGCAGCAGCAGAGACAGCAGCAGCAGCAGAGACAGCAGCAGCAGCAGAGACAGCAGCAGCAGAGAGACAGCAGCAGCAGCAGTAGAGACAGCAGCAGCAGCAGTAGAGACAGCAGCAGCAGCAGCAGCAGAGACAGCAGAAGAGAGACAGCAGCAGAGAGACAGCAGCAGCAGAGACAGCAGCAGCAGCAGAGACAGCAGCAGCAGAGAGACAGCAGCAGCAGCAGCAGAGACAGCAGCAGCAGCAGCAGAGACAGCAGCAGAGAGACAGCAGCAGAGAGACAGCAGCAGCAGAGACAGCAGCAGCAGCAGCAGAGACAGCAGCAGCAGCAGAGACAGCAGCAGCAGCAGAGACAGCAGCAGCAGCAGTAGAGACAGCAGCAGCAGCAGAGACAGCAGCAGCAGCAGTAGAGGCAGCAGCAGCAGCAGAGACAGCAGCAGCAGCAGAGACAACAGCAGCAGCAGAGACAGCAGCAGCAGCAGTAGAGACAGCAGCAGCAGCAGAGACAGCAGCAGCAGCAGTAGAGGCAGCAGCAGCAGCAGTAGAGGCAGCAGCAGCAGCAGAGACAGCAGCAGCAGAGACAGCAGCAGTAGAGACAGTAGCAGCAACAGCAACAGCAGCAGCGACAAGAGGCGGCGCCCGCGGCCGCCGTCGGGGCCACGCGAACACGTCGACGTCAAAACCATCAACCCGGTCGCCCTCCTCCTCCTCCGATCCTCCCCGTGGTGCCGTTTCAACCACGGGGGGTGGAGTGGGGGGTGGAGTGGGTCTGGGTGGAGTGGAGTGTGGAGTGGAGTCTGGGTGGAGTGTGGAGTGGAGTCTGGGTGGAGTGTGGAGCGGGGTCTGGGTGGAGTGTGGAGTGGAGTGTGGAGTGGGGTCTGGGTGGAGTGGGGGGTGGAGTGTGGAGTGGAGTCTGGGTGGAGTGTGGAGTGGAGTGTGGAGTGTGTCTGGGTGGAGTGTGTCTGGGTGGAGTGTGGAGTGGAGTCTGGGTGGAGTGTGGAGTGGAGTCTGGGTGGAGTGTGGAGCGGGGTCTGGGTGGAGTGTGGAGTGGAGTGTGGAGTGGGGTCTGGGTGGAGTGGAGGGTGGAGTGTGGAGTGGAGTCTGGGTGGAGTGTGGAGTGGAGTCTGGGTGGAGTGTGGAGTGGAGTGTGGAGTGTGTCTGGGTGGAGTGTGTCTGGGTGGAGTGTGGAGTGGAGTCTGGGTGGAGTGTGGAGTGGAGTCTGGGTGGAGTGTGGAGCGGGGTCTGGGTGGAGTGTGGAGTGGAGTCTGGGTGGAGTGTGGAGCGGGGTCTGGGTGGAGTGTGGAGTGGAGTGTGGAGTGGGGTCTGGGTGGAGTGGGGGGTGGAGTGTGGAGTGGAGTCTGGGTGGAGTGTGGAGTGGAGTCTGGGTGGAGTGTGGAGTGGAGTGTGGAGTGTGTCTGGGTGGAGTGTGTCTGGGTGGAGTGTGGAGTGGAGTCTGGGTGGAGTGTGGAGTGGAGTGTGGAGTGTGTCTGGGTGGAGTGTGTCTGGGTGGAGAGTGGAGTGGAGTGGAGCGTCTCTCTCACCTGGGCAGCGACGGTCTCTGGGTCGGTGGCCGCCGCAGCCGCCGCCCACAACGAGTCTTCCTCCTCCTCCTCCTGCGGGGGCTGGTGGCGTGGCGGCTGCGGCGCCACGATACACCGATGAACCACCAGGCAGCGCCGCCTGAGACGGCGCTGCCTGGTGGTCAAAACGCTGCGTCGCTGGAGGGCGCCCTGCAGAGGGTGACGGCAAAGCCAGGGGTCGGGGGGGGGGCAATAACAAGAAGAGGCTTTCACGCTCGACACGAGGGCTGGACGATTTGGGGGCAATGTTGCAATTGCGATTTGATTTTCAAAAGAATTGTTCAAGTCAAGCTGCAGTTCGATACTCGGGGTGCAGTAGATGTACAACACGTGGTGCAGCATTAGCACGTGACACCATCAACGTGTCAACTGCTACATATATTCTGATGATGCAAGGATGAGAACTTACAAATATATTAATTGCTTCCAACATGTATTTATTAAAAAAACATTGAAATAGAACAATCAAACATAGAACAATTGTGAAGTGAAATCAATAAAGTTGTAGTAATAATAAGTTAAACAATTCCAATAACTAATCGGACTTTTCAAATCGCAAAAAAAAACCGCAGCCTTTGCGATTTCCTCATCGCATTGCTTCAAATTGCGATTTCGATTTCAAATCGATGAATCGTTCAGTCCTACTCTAAACCAGTGGCTCTTAACCTCAGGAGAGGGGCATCTTGCACAGCCCCAGGTTAAGAACCACTGCACTAGACGCTTTGTTCCCAAATACGGCAGTGGTTCACCAGTCCCCACAATCAGCACTACCAGGCTGGAGCCTGCTTGGCTTGCGAGACACACGGGGAGAGGGGAGGGGAGGGGGGTAGCGACGTGACGCTCACCACCACACAGCCAGGCAGTGGTTCACCAGTCCCCACAATCCCAGCACTACCAGGCTGGAGCCTGCTTGGCTTGTGAGACACACGGGGGGGGGGGGGGGGGAGGGGGGTAGCGACGTGACGCTCACCACCACACAGCCAGGCAGTGGTTCACCAGTCCCCACAATCAGCACTACCAGGCTGGAGCCTGCTTGGCTTGTGAGACACACGGGGAGAGGGGAGGGGAGGGGGGTAGCGACGTGACGCTCACCACCACACAGCCAGGCAGTGGTTCACTAGTCCCCACAATCCCAGCACTACCAGGCTGGAGCCTGCTTGGCTTGTGAGACACACGGGGGGAGGGGAGGGAGGGGAGGGGGGGTAGAGACGTGACGCTCACCTGATCGTCCTGTGCATTCATCTTGGTGGTCTCTACACAGACAGTGCAGACAATGGGTGTAAGAGACCGATCTAGGTGGTGGCATAGACAGACAGAGACACGCAGCACACACACACTGTATGAACACTGCCACTTGAGGAGAGACACAGGCGGCCGGGCGTGGTGCTGGCCACCCACCCCTCTGCTCAGGCCTCGGCAAGGCAAGGCAAAAGGTAAAAAGCAACGAGCCTACCTTTACCCTACCTTTACCCTACCACAATACAATCACTCTACCCTACCTTCTACCCTTTAGCAGGTAAGGTACAAGTTAAAAGGTAATAGTAGTATCATCAGCAGCAGTAGTAGTATCAGCAGTAGTAGTATCATCATCGGTAGTATCAGCAGTAGTAGTATCATCATCGGTAATATTAGTAATAGTATCATCAGCAGTAGTAGTATCACTGGTAGTATCATCAGTAGTAGTATCATCATCGGTAATATTAGTAATAGTATCATCAGCAGTAGTAGTATCATCAGCAGTAGTAGTATCAGCAGTAGTAGTATCATCATCGGTAATATTAGTAGTAGTATCATCACCGGTAGTATCAGCAGTAGTAGTATCATCATCGGTAGTATCAGCAGTAGTAGTATCATCAGTAATAGTATCAGCAGTAGTAGTAGTATCATCACCGGTAGTATCAGCAGTAGTAGTATCATCAGTAATAGTATCATCAGCAGTAGTAGTAGTATCATCACCGGTAGTATCAGCAGTAGTATCATCACCGGTAGTATCAGCAGTAGTATCATCACCGGTAGTATCAGCAGTAATAGTAGTATCATCACCGGTAGTATCAGCAGTAATAGTATCATCAGCAGTAGTAGTATCAGCAGTAGTAGTATCAGCAGTAGTAGTATCATCACCGGTAGTATCAGCAGCAGTAGTATCAGCACTATCTCCTCGTCGTCTCTAGTTGTCTCTCTCTCGAGCGCGTCCTGGAGCAGGTTGTAGAGAGGGAGTGAGGGGCGGGGCTGCTGGAACTGGAAGAGGCGCTTTTGAAGCCGGCGGGGCGGGGGGGGGTTGGTGGAGGCGGGGGCGGCGTGAGGGGGAGGGGGGGAGGGAGGGGGGGAGGGGAAGAGGGAGGAGGGAGGGGGGGGAGTGGAGGGGATGAGGGAGGGAGGGAGGGGGGGAGGGAGGGGGGGAGGGAGGGGACGGGGAGGGAGGGTAGGGGGGGGGAGAGGGAGGGGGGGAGGCCGTGAGCGACACTCCGCGCTGGTGGCTGTGACCCCACCCACGGCAGCCCTGCGAGTGTTTTTATACCGCGCACGCCGAAACCAACACCACCACATCGGCTACATCTTCACTCAACTACTCAGCCACCCAGCTACACCGTCACTCAACTACTCAGCCACCCAGCTACACCGTCACTCAACTACACAGCCACCCAGCTACACCGTCACTCAACTACTCAGCCACCCAGCTACACCGTCACTCAACTACTCAGCCACCCAGCTACGCCGTCACTCAACTACCCAGCCACCCAGCTACACCGTCACTCAACTACTCAGCCACCCAGCTACATCGTCACTCAACTACACAGCCACCCAGCTACACCGTCACTCAACTACTCAGCCACCCAGCTACACCGTCACTCAACTACTCAGCCACCCAGCTACGCCGTCACTCAACTACCCAGCCACCCAGCTACATCGTCACTCAACTACACAGCCACCCAGCTACATCGTCACTCAACTACTCAGCCACCCAGCTACATCGTCACTCAACTACACAGCCACCCAGCTACATCGTCACTCAACTACTCAGCCACCCAGCTACATCGTCACTCAACTACACAGCCACCCAGCTACGCCGTCACTCAACTACCCAGCCACCCAGCTACATCGTCACTCAACTACACAGCCACCCAGCTACATCGTCACTCAACTACTCAGCCACCCAGCTACATCGTCACTCAACTACACAGCCACCCAGCTACGCCGTCACTCAACTACCCAGCCACCCAGCTACACCGTCACTCAACTACTCAGCCACCCAGCTACATCGTCACTCAACTACTCAGCCACCCAGCTACATCGTCACTCAACTACACAGCCACCCAGCTACGCCGTCACTCAACTACCCAGCCACCCAGCTACACCGTCACTCAACTACACAGCCACCCAGCTACATCGTCACTCAACTACCCAGCCACCCAGCTACACCGTCACTCAACTACACAGCCACCCAGCTACATCGTCACTCAACTACACAGCCACCCAGCTACACCGTCACTCAACTACTCAGCCACCCAGCTACATCGTCACTCAACTACTCAGCCACCCAGCTACATCGTCACTCAACTACACAGCCACCCAGCTACATCGTCACTCAACTACACAGCCACCCAGCTACACCGTCACTCAACTACTCAGCCACCCAGCTACATCGTCACTCAACTACTCAGCCACCCAGCTACACCGTCACTCAACTACTCAGCCACCCAGCTACATCGTCACTCAACTACACAGCCACCCAGCTACACCGTCACTCAACTACTCAGCCACCCAGCTACATCGTCACTCAACTACTCAGCCACCCAGCTACATCATCACTCAACTACACAGCCACCCAGCTACATCGTCACTCAACTACACAGCCACCCAGCTACGCCGTCACTCAACTACACAGCCACCCAGCTACATCGTCACTCAACTACACAGCCACCCAGCTACACCGTCACTCAACTACACAGCCACCCAGCTACACCGTCACTCAACTACACAGCCACCCAGCTACATCGTCACTCAACTACACAGCCACCCAGCTACACCGTCACTCAACTACACAGCCACCCAGCTACACCGTCACTCAACTACACAGCCACCCAGCTACATCGTCACTCAACTACACAGCCACCCAGCTACACCAGTCACTCAACTACACAGCCACCCAGCTACGCAGTCACTCAACTACACAGCCACCCAGCTACATCGTCACTCAACTACACAGCCACCCAGCTACATCGTCACTCAACTACACAGCCACCCAGCTACATCGTCACTCAACTACACAGCCACCCAGCTACATCGTCACTCAACTACACAGCCACCCAGCTACATCGTCACTCAACTACACAGCCACCCAGCTACATCGTCACTCAACTACACAGCCACCCAGCTACATCGTCACTCAACTACACAGCCACCCAGCTACATCGTCACTCAACTACACAGCCACCCAGCTACATCGTCACTCAACTACACAGCCACCCAGCTACATCGTCACTCAACTACACAGCCACCCAGCTACACCGTCACTCAACTACACAGCCACTCAACTATCCAGCGACTCAACTACCCAGGAAGTCAACTACGCAATATCTCAACGACTCACTAACGCAACTTCACAGCCACTCAACTATTCTCTCACTCAGCTACCCAGGCACTCAACTACCTTCTCGCTCAACTTGGTGTTACGTGAGCGGGAGTTGAACTCAGGTATTTGCTGTGTTCGTAGGGGGTGGGTGGCCAGCACCACGCCCGGCCGCCTTTGTCTCTCCGGTGCTAGCGATGTTTGTACACGCGACTCATTTGACGCCAGGACCACTGTTGGGAATCGAACTTGATTTTTACATATGAATGTGCGTCAGGTCTCTGCAAGTATGGCCTACGACCATATCACCCTGAATGTGCCCGATCTCGTCTGAGCTCGGAAGCTAAGCAGAGTCGAGCCTGGTTAATACTTGGATCGGAGACTGCCTGGGAATACCAGGTGTTGTAGGCTTTTGCATTTTTCTATCTGGATGGGTCGCGTTTTACTCTTCAATTCCCCCAGTCAGTTCACCTGCCAATTGCACGTGGATATGGTGTACTGCATTGGGATCAATATTTTCTTGTAAAGACCGTTTAATGCCACTCTTTCGGGGCTCAACCAGGAGTCCAGAATAAACGTTTTCATGAGTGTTGACCTCCCGCAGTAGAGTTGAATCTTGATTTCTACATATGAATGTGCGTCAGGTCTCTGCAAGTATGGCCTACGACCGTATCACCCTGAATGCGCCCGATCTCGTCTGATCTCGGAAGCTAAGCACAGCAAGAATTTTTTTTTCAAACTTTCTTGCTGTGGATTTCACACTTGACGATGATTGCTTGTGTTGCAGTCGAAACGTCGTGATAATTTTTATTGTTTCATATTTCTATTATTTTATTATTTCCCTTCTACGTGACTTTACCGAACGAACCAAGAAGATTAATCCCTGCAGTCACGAAAGCAGCTTTACATCGAAATGTACAGCTCTGTGTCCACTGTTGGATGAAGGCCTCGCCGGTCATGGGGTTAGTTTGACCATACTTCACCACGCCGGTCAGTGCAAACTAGTGACGTGGGGGGTGGTGGGATGTTGCTTGGCTCGTCACCTATTCCGATACAATTCGCCACTGTCCATTTCCGTGACCGGGAGTCAAACTCAGGTCTCAAATTCGCAAGCGCTTGAATTTCACCAGGAATCAATTGAAACTTAACGTCTCTTTGTGCAAGGGTGACCAGGAGCGATCTAAGCATACGGAGCTCAAAACGACAATAGAAATCCAGTTGCTTATCAGCACTACGTACATTACCTAGGATGTTATATTGTAGAGAGTTGGAAACACCCAACTGCGAGGTTGAGTTCAAGTCGTGTTAGGGTCACGGACTGCGCCTCATCAGCAGGATCATCATCATCATCAGCAGCAGCAGCATCCTCATCAACGTCAAGAGCAACAGCATTGGTGGTTGCTGAAACGAGCAGGACATTGTCAGCCTGTACCACGTGGTGCATATACATCATCAGCGGCTGTCCCACTGAACCAGGTCCCCTGGCGCAGGAATGTGGAATGTCCATCTCCGGCACTGGACGATGTGGAGCGCTGCTTGTGGCTGTCAAAGTGCCGCCGTCTGCTGGGCGCTGTTACGACTGCCAGAGAAAGGCGTTTGCGGTCAAGTTTACCGAATATAAAATTGGTACATTGTTTAAAACAATTACATGTCATTGTTTCAGTAATAATGGGTTATGATAGTATTTCAGTATGAGCTGGATAAAAGCACGTTTTGCATGCAAGTCCATCCAAAGTGCACTTGTGTAATGCGGGCGTAAACGGCCCTCCGGAGGTGACGTCAGGAGGGGAGGAGTTAGGTCACGTGGGGGGGTGAGGGGTTAGGCTATAGAAGGAGGGGAACCGGAAGAGGACGGGGGTGACGGGGAACCAGGAACAGAGAGAGGCCACGAATGGCGAAGCGGAGGGTGGCGAGATCGCCACGAACACGGGGGAGCGAGGATCGGCACCGTTGGCCAGCGGTGACCGACCCGAAGCAGCGAGGAGGCTGCAGTCAGCAGCGGGGCTGCACAGAGAGTCAGCAGCGGGGCTGCATACAGAGTCAGCAGCGGGTCTGCATACGGTAGCAGCCAGAGGGTCTGCACATAGGGGTAGCAGCGGGAGTCTGCATAGAGGTAGCAGCGAGTCTGCAGGGAGGAGGTTACAGTAGATGAAGCAGAGAGTCAGAGGGAAGAAGAAGCTATAATAGCAGTGAATAGCCGGGGGCTACAAATACAGAGTTATAACAGAGTGCCGTGTGGGTGAAGACGAGAACCCAATAAAAGACACGAAGACAGAAGGAAGTGTCCGAGTCCTTTTATTACACTGGAGTCAGAAGTGAAACGGCATGGCGAAACAACTGAGGAAAAAGAATATTCCATCCCCGGCGTCGGCTTCATCTTCGGACGACGACGATCTTCCTCCTGCGGTCGGCTTCACTTCGGCGGAGGGAGAGATCCGTGAGGGCCCGGGCGTCGAGGAGGTGGCCCCTTCGTCCGACCCATCTGCGTTGAAGGACGAAGATTTAAGATGGACCCGGATGGCGGAGCAACTGGCAACCCTAAAAACCGTCATCACAGAGTTGTGTGACCTTGTCACGCCAAGGGCGGCGTTGGAAGGTGATGGTGGTGATCGGCAGGAGCCCGGGTCGTCTTCGATGGCGCCGCCATCGGCCACACGGCGTGAAGACGCCATCTTGGGCGTGGCGCACCACGGAAGGCGGGAAGCCGCCATTTTGGGGCCGCCGCGAGGATCGTCCGCCATTTTGGCGACACAGCGTTGCGACGCCTTGCTGAACTTACCGCCGGAAGAGTCAGCGACGGACGGAAGCAAGCCAAGGAGTCGCAGTCGTCACCTTACAACCGTCAAAGAGTTCTCCATCGGGGGCGATTGGAGTGCGTTCGCCTGCAGATTTTTGGCGGCGGTACGTACGGCAAGGTGGACGGACGCTGAGGCACTGGAGGTGCTCCCGACTCTTCTTGATGATGAGTCCGTTCGTTTTTTTCGCTCTATAAAAGCTGCGAAGAAGAAAACTCTGCGAGGGGTGTTCGAGGAAATGGCGGACGCGTACGAGCCACCGGATGACGCTCATCGCCGATTCGTGCAGCGGCAACGCGCACCTGAGGAGTCACCTGTAGCGTACAGGGGCGCCGTGTTGGAACTCGCTATGGCCGCTTACCCGGAGACGGAGCCTGACCTGCTGGAACCACTCATCTTGGGGAAGATGTTGGAGTTGTCCCGAGATCTCGGCATTCCTATGCCGGCGTGCGGTCACGAAAAACTCACGTCCCGGACCGCGGCCAAGTGTTTGGACGCCCAGTTCAATCTCCGCCGCTGGAAACAGGTGACGGCGTGGACGGGCAGTCCTGTCGTCGATGGGGGGGCCGTAGGGTGGGACCCTACGAAGGCCGTGTACGTGCCGGATGCGACCGGCCCAAAGGAGTTGTCGGCCGCCTCCACTCCGTGGCCGGCTCGAAGCGGGCCAGGGCCGCGGGCTCCGCCGCCGGCGCGGCCGCGTCGGGACGGGGTGCCCGCTGCGCGCCGCCCCGACGTCGACTGCTTCCGCTGCGGCCGTCGGGGCCACTATGCCAGGGACTGCTGGGCCCGGGTTCCGGGGCCGCCCCAGCAGGAGGCCTCGACAGCGGACGCCCCAAAGAAAGACCCTCCGGCACAGGCAAGTCGGTGCGCACCAGACACCCGGCAAGGCCTGACACCTCACTCATCGCCGTTGTTATGCGACGCGGATGTTGTAAAATACGGGAGGCCAGTATCTGAGCCTTGTCGCTCGATAACGCAGTGGCGTAAGCTGGCTCGGCGGGTTGTCGCGGCCGCTACCGGTTCGTCCACTGTACCTGGGTCCATCCAAGGGGTGGACGTACGTATTTTGGTGGATTCCGGTGCGTCCGCGACCATTATTTCGGATGTGATATTCCATCTTTTGAACATCCCACCGGGGGCCGTGAGGCCGGCTTACGCTTCCTGCATCGCTGCGAACGGGGGTAGTATGGGCATCGTGGGACAGGTGGACGCTAACATTTCTATCGGGGGTGTCTCGGCCTCGGGTGTTGTGTTGATTTCGAGGTCCCTGGCGGTTCCTTGCCTGTTGGGTACGGATTTTTTGGCTAAGATGCCCATTCTAATTAGAATCAATGAAAATTGCATAGAACTACCGGGGGGCCGGAAATTGGAATTTTTACAGACCGCCTGGGGGCGACCGGCTCCTGTCGCCCAGGTGCAGGCGCTATCGGAAGTTTCGGTTGATATTCCACCTGGCTCTCAGATGCTCATTCCCTTACGATACCGGAAGCCGGTTCCGGGTCGGCAGGGTGCTTTTGGGATTTTGCTGTCGCCGTCCGCCGCGGTTACGGGCGGCTTAGCGCTGGTAGGGGCGCAAACTATTGTCCGTCCAGATCAGCGCCCGTTTTTGCAGGTGTTAAATGCGAGTGCTGAAAGCGTGTGTGTGCCGGCTGGTACCGTTGTGGCACATGCCACTACGGCGTTTACGGCTCAGAGTGACCTGCCGGACGGGGGGCTTGTGGGTGGTGTTTCACACGATGGAGGGGTTGATGATCGTTGGATCGCCGAATTATGTGGGGAAAATTCGGCCCTTTCCACCGAGCAGCGTTGTGCGATTCATAAATTATTATCGAGCTATTCCGATGTGTTTAGCTCGGACGATTTGGACTTGGGACGCACCTCGCTTCTCTCTCTTCATATCGACACGGGGGACGCTGCCCCTATCCGTTTGAACTCGCGTCGGATGAGTCCGGCTGAGCGTGAGCATGTTCGAGGTGCAGTGGAAGACATGTTGAAAGCGGATATTATATCTCCGTCTAATAGCCCATGGGGCGCGCCTGTTGTGTTGGTTAAAAAGAAGGATGGTAAATTGCGATTTTGTGTGGATTTTCGGAAGTTGAATAAAGTGTCGGTGGCAGATGCGTATCCCCTGCCGCGTATGGACGATTCTCTCGACGCCTTGTCAGGGGCTAAGTTTTTTTCAACGCTAGATCTCTCTTCGGGCTTCTGGCAGCTCCCCCTTGACGAGCCCTCGCGAGAAAAGACAGCTTTCCGTACGCCGCAGGGGTTATTCCAATTTAACTGTCTTCCGATGGGGTTGAATGCTGCCCCTGCCACTTTTCAGAGGTTGATGGAGTTGGTATTGACGGGGTTGCAGTGGGAGACATGTCTCATTTATTTAGATGATATTATAGTCTTCAGCCGCACATTTGATGAGCATTTACTGCGGTTGGAGGCTGTATTCGCCAGAATGCGTTCTGCTAATTTGAAATTCAAGCCTAAGAAATGTCATTTACTGCAACGCTCCGTTCGATACTTGGGACATATTGTTAGTGCGGACGGGGTGGCCACGAATCCAGAGAAAACTGCTTGTGTCCGGGATTGGGCAACCCCGGCCACGGTGGGTGATGTGCGTCGGTTTTTGGGGTTCGCCTCATATTATCGGAGGTTTGTTCCGAATTTCGCTACTATCGCCAGGCCTTTGCATCTCCTTACTGGGAAGGGGCATAAATTTGTGTGGGGACCGCCGGAGGAGGCGGCGTTTCGGAGCCTGCGCGATTTACTGTCTACTGCGCCGACGTTGGATTATCCGGATTTTGAACATCCCTTCATTCTGGATACTGATGCGAGTGACACTGGTATTGGGGCAGTGTTGTCCCAGTCAAAAGGTGGTGTTGAGCGTGTGGTGGCGTATGGGAGTCGGGTTTTATCTCCCGCGGAAACCCGTTACTGCGTCACTCGCAGGGAACTTTTGGCTATTGTGTTTTTTCTCCGACAATTTCGACCGTATCTGTACGGTCGGTCGTTTATTGTCCGCACGGACCATGCGGCCTTGCAGTACGCTCTTAAGATGGACCAGCCATCCGGACAATTGGCGAGATGGCTGGACACGTTGCAAGAATTCTCCTTCCAAATTCACCATCGGAAGGGTGTGCGTCACGCTAACGCGGACGCACTGTCCAGGTTGCCGCAACGATCCCCTTGTGCGTGTGCGTCGGGGACGCATAGGTGTGGACCGACTCAGCCCCCCCCTCAGCCTGTCGCGCTGGCAGTGGATGTTCTCGAAACTCCGCTTACACCGGGACCGGTTGATGGGGGACCGGCTGACGGGATTTTGCGTCTTCCAAGGTCTGTGTGGATTCGGGAGCAAATGTTGGACGAATCTTTGGTGTCGTTGCGAAAACGAACGGAGAAGGCGGGTAAGGAAGTCGGTGCGGGTGGTATTTCGGAAACTGCTCTCCGAGATGGGTTACTGATGTGGAGGGAAGGGATACAGGAACACTGGCGTCTCGTTGTGCCTGCGTCATTGCGGTATGAGTTGATTAGATCTTTGCACTGTGACACACTTTTACACCTGGGGGTGCAGAAAACCCTATTGACGCTGCAACGAGACTATTATTGGCACGGCATGACGACGGATGTCGTCGGTCACGTTCGCGCGTGTCCCGATTGCGCCCGCCGTAAACCACCTAAACATCCATATGTTCCGCCGATACAATCGATTAAAGTATCTCGGGTTAATGAGCTGGTGGCGTTAGATATTTTGGGACCCTTTCCGCCATCCGCTAAGGGAAATAAGTATTTACTGGTGGGGGTTGAGTACCTCTCTCGCTGGCCGATGGCCTGGCCTTTGCCTGACCAGTCAGCGGCGTCTATCACTGACGCCTTTCTATTTGGGTATGTAATGGACAAAGGAGCGCCGGAGAGGCTCCTTACGGATCAAGGACGTAACTTTTCGTCCAAATTGTTGGGGGAGGTGTGTGCGGCTCTTGGAACTAAAAAGATACGGACGTCCCCCTACCACCCGCAAACGGATGGTATGGTGGAACGGTTGAATCGGACTCTGTCCGCCATGCTGTGCCATACAGTCGGGGAAAATCAATCTGATTGGGATTTGCATATCCCTGGGGTGCTTTCGGCGTATCGCATGACGCCGCACGCGGCTACTGGATACTCGCCGTTCTTCCTTATGTACGGCCGTGAGAATGTGCCGCCAATTAATGAACAGTTGGGAACCGGCGCGAGGGGGCCTGTTAAGCCTCTTCCTGAGTATATTAAGGACAACGTTCGGCGTGTCGCTGAGGCGAGAGAAAGTGCCCGCATGGCTACTGCCAAGGCTCAGGCCAGGAATGAGCGGTGTGCCCGACAATCAAAGGGGGAGTGCCCCTGGAAAAAGGGGGACCTGGCCTGGCTTCATTGCCCACAGGTGCGGCCAGGTACCTCTCCTAAATTACATAGACCTTGGCAGGGTCCGGTCCGCCTCATTGAGGTTCCCAACCCACAGTCGGCGCGTGTTCAGGTTGGTTCACGGCGCTGGTTCGTGCATACATCCCGGTTGAAGCCATACATTGCCCCGCGGCCGGATGCGTCATCTCCCGAAGTTGCCTTGCCGGGGTCTGTTGCTGCCGACTCGCCCTTGCCTGTGTCTGCTGACCTTGCGAGAGCGCCTGTCGTACCCTTCACAGACAAGCCGGCCGTGACAGCACAGGGAGGAGGACGTTCCGCTCGTGAGACGTCGACTGGAGCCGCAGAACCCACGGGACCTGCAGCTCTTCCTATCCCTCCGCGGACGCGAGTACGGGATGTCTCTGGACGCGAGCGGGACAGTGGCGGGCCTCCAATGGCGACGGAAGAACTTGCGCCCGTCGCCCCTAAAACCCTTCCACGTTCCCGCTCGGCGGGTGGTCTGCCGACCGTCCGGGACGGCCCGGCTGCCCGTACTCGCTCGAAATCCCTCACGTTTCGTTAAAATTGTATTGTGTTGTGTTCTGGTTATATTGTTGTTGCATGCTTCGTGTCTTTTTACGTGTTGGCCCTTTACACCCGCATTTCTTGTCAGGTTGCAATTCAGCCGAGGTCGGCTGGATTTTCTTTATGGGGGAGGGTGATGTAATGCGGGCGTAAACGGCCCTCCGGAGGTGACGTCAGGAGGGGAGGAGTTAGGTCACGTGGGGGGGTGAGGGGTTAGGCTATAGAAGGAGGGGAACCGGAAGAGGACGGGGGTGACGGGGAACCAGGAACAGAGAGAGGCCACGAAGGGCGAAGCGGAGGGTGGCGAGATCGCCACGAACACGGGGGAGCGAGGATCGGCACCGTTGGCCAGCGGTGACCGACCCGAAGCAGCGAGGAGGCTGCAGTCAGCAGCGGGGCTGCACAGAGAGTCAGCAGCGGGGCTGCATACAGAGTCAGCAGCGGGTCTGCATACGGTAGCAGCCAGAGGGTCTGCACATAGGGGTAGCAGCGGGAGTCTGCATAGAGGTAGCAGCGAGTCTGCAGGGAGGAGGTTACAGTAGATGAAGCAGAGAGTCAGAGGGAAGAAGAAGCTATAATAGCAGTGAATAGCCGGGGGCTACAAATACAGAGTTATAACAGAGTGCCGTGTGGGTGAAGACGAGAACCCAATAAAAGACACGAAGACAGAAGGAAGTGTCCGAGTCCTTTTATTACACTTGTATCAGGTGCCCTGTGAATATCTCCACCAGTGAAATGTTGCTTATATCAGAACTGTGCTTACATCCAGCTTATTGCATATAAGTGTGCCAGAGCAAGCAATGATTTCGAACGTAGCGAGGGACGAAATGATCAATCAGAAGATTTGAGAATTAAAACCAAGACACCAGATGCAAATTACAGTGACACATAAAATGAATGGACTTGAGCAGGGCACCACCAGGTTGTGTAACGTCGGCTTTCGCGACCAATATTATTCACCTGAAGACGGCCGCTTGCGTTGTGGCCGAAACGTCGTGACAATTGTATCTCATTAACATAATCTATCTGAGTTACAGAGCCGCTCCTTGTGGGAGGGGACTGCCTGGTACCCCGCGAGTGACGTCATGTCACCTGCTGCTGCCGCGTGACGTCACGAGGTAACGGAAAGGTGCCGCTCCGCGCGGGAACTGAAATCTGAGGTGAGAAATTCTCGTGGCGGTTGTTGTGGTGGTGGTGGTTGTTGTTGTGGTTGTTGTTGTGGTTGTTGTTGTTTACCAAGCTAGAGCCTCGCTCTCTCTCTCGTAGGGATGTCACTAGAGCAGCAGCAGCTTGTGAATCGATGTCCAAGTTGGAACTTTACAACGCGGGGCCTAGACACGCGGGGCCTTGCCTCCTGCCCTCGCCTGGTCGCGTTTGCTTTAATTCCCTCCCTTAAGTTTAATTTGTCTTCACGCGGCTCGCTACTTTGTCACTTTGGTTTATTGTAGATACTAACGCAGTTTTTTTTTTCGTTTTTTTACCAGCCCAAGCCCGCCTGAGCTGCTGTAACGCTCTTGTTTACAGAAGCTACCTGCCCACGACACAAGGTGGGTTTTGTCAACGCGTGTCTCGGTGTTTTGACTTAAAACTTTCGTAACTGCAGCAAATCATATTCTTGGTTCTTTCGGTGAAGTCACGGAGATAAAAAAAATAACAGATAATAATGTTAAATAAAATTGCAAATAAAGAATAAACCCACGACGTTTCGATCGCAACACAAGTGGTCTTTTTTTAATTTAATTTCATGATCTGTTATTTTTATTTCCTATCTACGTGACTTTACCGAACGAACCAAGACTACGTGTGTCAATGTCTGTCTGTCAAAGACGCTGATGTTGAATGTGGAGGGGAAAACCGGGGCGGGGTGTCTGGTGTAAACTCCACACCACCACCGGTTTACCATGGCACTGTGTGTGACAGTGTCAAGTTTGTGTTTGCAGTAAAGTCTATCAGTGTGTGACAGTGTAAAGATGGTGTGTGACAATGTAAAGTATATTAACTCTGATGAACACGGAGGTTGTAACAAAACAATAGTTTATTTTAGTTTTCCTCTGGAACTCTTTATAAGAGTGGAAGCAGGAAGTTAGCACAGCACACACACGTGCAGCAGCTGACGTCAGATCTGTTCATCCCATCATTCAAGGACATCTGAGCCTGGCTTCACACCGCTAAGTTGCCACTGAACACATTCCTGCTGCTGCGGAGGGAGCTGCTAGGAACGTCGGGTTGCTCGCTCAATGGCCTGCAGGGTCAACGGCCACTGCGTGGTGTATTCCGCAAATATGCCGACTGTGAGGGCGGGCACAAGCCGGCGTGAGTAGGTGAAACGTTGAGTTTTATAAGGGCACCACGGGGTGACCAGCCCCTCCCCACCCAGCCCCACCCTCCCCACCCAGCCCCTCCCTCCCCACCCAGCCCCACCCCTCCCACCCCCCACCCAGCCCCACCCTCCCCACCCAGCCCCTCCCCACCCTCCCCTCCCCACCCAGCCCCTCCCTCCCCACCCAGCCCCTCCCTGCACGACGGACGGACGGACACAATAATCCCTGTGGGCTGGTGTAACTAGGAGGTTCCTACCAGTGACAATGTTGCCAATTGCTTCGTTTTTATTTGGCGAGTCCTGTTCTCTCCCGTGACGAGGTGGATCCGCACGACGATGTGTGTGAAGTGACTGTCATCGACAACACGATGTGTGTGTGAAGTGACTGTCATCGACTATACGATGTGTGTGTGAAGTGACTGTCATCGACAACACGATGTGTGTGTGAAGTGACTGTCATCGACAACACGATGTGTGTGTGAAGTGACTGTCATCGACTATACGATGTGTGTGTGAAGTGACTGTCATCGACAACACGATGTGTGTGTGAAGTGACTGTCATCGACTATACGATGTGTGTGTAAAGTGACTGTCATCGACAACACGATGTGTGTGTGAAGTGACTGTCATCGACAACACGATGTGTGTGTGAAGTGACTGTCATCGACTATACGATGTGTGTGTAAAGTGACTGTCATCGACAACACGATGTGTGTGTGAAGTGACTGTCATCGACAACACGACGATGAGGTTTCGACGTGTATCCCACCGGCGAGGGTGGCGAATGGTGTCGTGGCTCTGGGGGCGGAGGGGCGTGAGATGTGGCTCACATGTCCTGAATGACTTGGTCAAGGTGCCACGTGCACGTGCATCTCACAGCGCGATTTGGGCAATTAGAACACACGACGGAATTGATTACACCTGCTTGCTTCATCAATTAAAGCCCATCGAGAATCAATTATTCTAATGTGTTTGTGTGCATCGATTAGGGGCCGTCATTAAATGACGTCACGCACCTGGCGTGACGTCATTTATGGACGGCCCCTTAACTACTTTTCATAGAGGATTTCACCACGGCCGCAGCCGTGTGTGTGTAGGTGAGTGTCTGTGTGTGTGTAGGTGTGTGTCACTGTGTGTGTGGTTAGTGTCTGTGTGTGTAGGTGAGTGTCTGTGTGTGTGTAGGTGTGTGTCACTGTGTGTGTGGTGAGTGTCTGTGTGTGTAGGTGAGTGTCTGTGTGTGTGTAGGTGAGTGTCTGTATGTGTAGGTGAGTGTCTGTGTGTGTGTAGGTGTGTGTCACTGTGTGTGTAGGTGTGTGTCACTGTGTGTGTAGGTGAGTGTCTGTGTGTGTAGGTGAGTGTCTGTGTGTAGGTGTGTGTCACTGTGTGTGTAGGTGAGTGTCTGTGTGTGTGTAGGTGAGTGTCTGTGTGTGTGTAGGTGTGTGTCACTGTGTGTGTAGGTGAGTGTCTGTGTGTGTGTAGGTGTGTGTCACTGTGTGTGTAGGTGAGTGTCTGTGTGTGTGTAGGTGTGTGTCACTGTGTGTGTGTAGGTGAGTGTCTGTGTGTGTGTAGGTGAGTGTCTGTGTGCGTGTAGGTGTGTGTCACTGTGTGTGTGATGAGTGTCTGTGTGTGTGTGGTGAGTGTCACTGTGTGTGTGTAGGTGAGTGTCTGTGTGTGTAGGTGAGTGTCACTGTGTGTGTGTAGCTGAGGGTCACTGTGTGTGTGTAGCTGAGTGTCACTGTGTGTGTGTAGCTGAGTGTCACTGTGTGTGTGTAGGTGAGTGTCTGTGTGTGTAGGTGAGTGTCTGTGTGTGTAGGTGAGTGTCTGTGTGTGTGTAGGTGAGTGTCTGTGTGTGTGTAGGTGTGTGTCACTGTGTGTGTAGGTGAGTGTCTGTGTGTGTAGGTGAGTGTCTGTGTGTGTGTAGGTGAGTGTCTGTGTGTGTGTAGGTGAGTGTCTGTGTGTGTAAGTGTGTGTCACTGTGTGTGTGGTGAGTGTCTGTGTGTGTGTAGGTGTGTGTCACTGTGTGTGTAGGTGAGTGTCTGTGTGTGTAGGTGAGTGTCTGTGTGTGTAGGTGAGTGTCTGTGTGTGTGTAGGTGAGTGTCTGTGTGTGTAGGTGAGTGTCTGTGTGTGTGTAGGTGAGTGTCTGTGTGTGTGTAGGTGAGTGTCTGTGTGTGTGTAGGTGAGTGTCTGTGTGAGTGTAGGTGAGTGTCTGTGTGTGTGTAGGTGAGTGTCTGTGTGTGTAGGTGAGTGTCTGTGTGTGTCACTGTGTGTGTAGGTGAGTGTCTGTGTGTGTGTAGGTGAGTGTCTGTGTGTGTGTAGGTGTGTGTCACTGTGTGTAGGTGTGTGTCACTGTGTGTGTAGGTGAGTGTCTGTGTGTGTGTAGGTGTGTGTCACTGTGTGTGTGTAGGTGAGTGTCTGTGTGTGTAGGTGTGTGTCACTGTGTGTGTGTAGGTGAGTGTCTGTGTGTGTGTTGGTGAGTGTCTGTGTGTGTAGGTGAGTGTCTGTGTGTGTAGGTGTGTGTCACTGTGTGTGTGTAGGTGAGTGTCTGTGTGTGTAGGTGTGTGTCACTGTGTGTGTGTAGGTGAGTGTCTGTGTGTGTGTAGGTGAGTGTCTGTGTGTGTAGGTGAGTGTCTGTGTGTGTAGGTGTGTGTCACTGTGTGTGTGTAGGTGAGTGTCTGTGTGTGTAGGTGTGTGTCACTGTGTGTGTGTAGGTGAGTGTCTGTGTGTGTAGGTGAGTGTCTGTGTGTGTGTAGGTGAGTGTCTGTGTGTGTAGGTGTGTGTCACTGTGTGTGTGTAGGTGAGTGTCTGTGTGTGTAGTGTGTGTCACTGTGTGTGTAGGTGAGTGTCCTGTGTGTGTGTAGGTGAGTGTTCTGTGTGTGTGTAGGTGTGTGTCTGTGTGTGTAGGTGTGTGTCACTGTGTGTGTAGGTGAGTGTCTGTGTGTGTAGGTGAGTGTCTGTGTGTGTGTAGGTGGTGTGTCACTGTGTGTGTAGGTGAGTGTCTGTGTGTGTGTAGGTGAGTGTCTGTGTGTGTGTAGGTGAGTGTCTGTGTGTGTAGGTGTGTGTCACTGTGTGTGTAGGTGAGTGTCACTGTGTGTGTGGGTGAGTGTATGTGTGTGTGTAGGTGAGTGTCACTGTGTGTGTAGGTGAGTGTCACTGTGTGTGGTGAGTGTCTGTGTGTGTGTAGGTGAGTGTCACTGTGTGTGTGGTGAGTGTCTGTGTGTGTGTAGGTGTGTGTCACTCTGTGTGTAGGTGAGTGTCACTGTGTGTGTGGTGAGTGTCTGTTGTGTGTGTAGGTGTGTGTCACTGTGTGTGTGGTGAGTGTCTGTGTGTGTGTAGGTGTGTGTCTGTGTGTGTAGGTGTGTGTCTGTGTGTGTAGGTGTGTGTCTGTGTGTGTGTAGGTGTGTGTCTGTGTGTGTAGGTGAGTGTCTGTGTGTGTAGGTGAGTGTCTGTGTGTGTAGGTGTGTGTCTGTGTGTGTAGGTGTGTGTCTGTGTGTGTGTAGGTGTGTGTCACTGTGTGTGTGTAGGTGAGTGTCTGTGTGTGTGTAGGTGTGTGTCACTGTGTGTAGGTGTGTGTCACTGTGTGTGTGGTGAGTGTCTGTGTGTGTAGGTGTGTGTCACTGTGTGTGTAGGTGAGTGTCACTGTGTGTGGTGAGTGTCTGTGTGTGTGTAGGTGTGTGTCACTGTGTGTGTGGTGAGTGTCTGTGTGTGTGTAGGTGTGTGTCACTGTGTGTGTGGTGAGTGTCTGTGTGTGTGTAGGTGAGTGTCTGTGTGTGTAGGTGTGTGTCACTGTGTGTGTGGTGAGTGTCTGTGTGTGTAGGTGAGTGTCTGTGTGTGTGTAGGTGAGTGTCTGTGTGTGTGTAGGTGAGTGTCACTGTGTGTGTGGTGAGTGTCTGTGTGTGTGTAGGTGTGTGTCACTGTGTGTGTAGGTGAGTGTCTGTGTGTGTAGGTGAGTGTCTGTGTGTGTAGGTGTGTGTCTGTGTGTGTAGGTGTGTGTCTGTGTGTGTGTAGGTGTGTGTCACTGTGTGTGTGTAGGTGAGTGTCTGTGTGTGTGTAGGTGTGTGTCACTGTGTGTAGGTGTGTGTCACTGTGTGTGTGGTGAGTGTCTGTGTGTGTAGGTGTGTGTCACTGTGTGTGTGTAGGTGTGTGTCACTGTGTGTGTGGTGAGTGTCTGTGTGTGTGTAGGTGTGTGTCACTGTGTGTGTGGTGAGTGTCTGTGTGTGTGTAGGTGAGTGTCTGTGTGTGTGTAGGTGAGTGTCTGTGTGTGTAGGTGAGTGTCTGTGTGTGTGTAGGTGAGTGTCTGTGTGTGTGGTGAGTGTCTGTGTGTGTGTAGGTGAGTGTCACTGTGTGTGTGGTGAGTGTCTGTGTGTGTGTAGGTGAGTGTCTGTGTGTGTAGGTGAGTGTCTGTGTGTAGGTGTGTGTCACTGTGTGTGTAGGTGAGTGTCTGTGTGTGTGTAGGTGTGTGTCACTGTGTGTAGGTGTGTGTCACTGTGTGTGTGGTGAGTGTCTGTGTGTGTGTAGGTGTGTGTCTGTGTGTGTGTAGGTGTGTGTCACTGTGTGTGTAGGTGAGTGTCTGTGTGTGTGTAGGTGAGTGTCTGTGTGTGTGTAGGTGTGTGTCACTGTGTGTGTAGGTGAGTGTCTGTGTGTGTAGGTGAGTGTCTGTGTGTAGGTGTGTGTCACTGTGTGTGTAGGTGAGTGTCTGTGTGTGTGTAGGTGTGTGTCACTGTGTGTAGGTGTGTGTCACTGTGTGTGTGGTGAGTGTCTGTGTGTGTGTAGGTGAGTGTCACTGTGTGTGTGGTGAGTGTCTGTGTGTGTGTAGGTGTGTGTCACTGTGTGTGGTGAGTGTCTGTGTGTGTGTAGGTGTGTGTCACTGTGTGTGTGGTGAGTGTCTGTGTGTGTGTAGGTGAGTGTCTGTGTGTGTAGGTGTGTGTCACTGTGTGTGTGGTGAGTGTCTGTGTGTGTGTAGGTGTGTGTCACTGTGTGTGTGGTGAGTGTCTGTGTGTGTGTAGGTGTGTGTCTGTGTGTGTAGGTGTGTGTCTGTGTGTGTAGGTGTTGTGTCTGTGTGTGTGTAGGTGTGTGTCTGTGTGTGTAGGTGAGTGTCTGTGTGTGTAGGTGAGTGTCTGTGTGTGTAGGTGTGTGTCTGTGTGTGTAGGTGTGTGTCTGTGTGTGTGTAGGTGTGTGTCACTGTGTGTGTGTAGGTGAGTGTCTGTGTGTGTGTAGGTGTGTGTCACTGTGTGTAGGTTGGTGTCACTGTGTGTGTGGTGAGTGTCTGTGTGTGTAGGTGTGTGTCACTGTGTGTGTAGGTGAGTGTCCACTGTGTGTGGTGAGTGTCTGTGTGTGTGTAGGTGTGTGTCACTGTGTGTGTGGTGAGTGTCTGTGTGTGTGTAGGTGTGTGTCACTGTGTGTGTGGTGAGTGTCTGTGTGTGTGTAGGTGAGTGTCTGTGTGTGTAGGTGTGTGTCACTGTGTGTGTGGTGAGTGTCTGTGTGTGTGTAGGTGAGTGTCTGTGTGTGTGTAGGTGAGTGTCTGTGTGTGTGTAGGTGAGTGTCACTGTGTGTGTGGTGAGTGTCTGTGTGTGTGTAGGTGTGTGTCACTGTGTGTGTAGGTGAGTGTCTGTGTGTGTAGGTGCGTGTCTGTGTGTGTAGGTGTGTGTCTGTGTGTGTAGGTGTGTGTCTGTGTGTGTGTAGGTGTGTGTCACTGTGTGTGTGTAGGTGAGTGTCTGTGTGTGTGTAGGTGTGTGTCACTGTGTGTAGGTGTGTGTCACTGTGTGTGTGTGAGTGTCTGTGTGGTAGGTGTGTCACTGTGTGTGTGTAGGTGTGTGTCACTGTGTGTGTGGTGAGTGTCTGTGTGTGTGTAGGTGTGTGTCACTGTGTGTGTGGTGAGTGTCTGTGTGTGTGTAGGTGAGTGTCTGTGTGTGTGTAGGTGAGTGTCTGTGTGTGTAGGTGAGTGTCTGTGTGTGTGTAGGTGAGTGTCTGTGTGTGTGGTGAGTGTCTGTGTGTGTGTAGGTGTGTGTCACTGTGTGTGTAGGTGAGTGTCTGTGTGTGTAGGTGAGTGTCTGTGTGTGTAGGTGTGTGTCTGTGTGTGTAGGTGTGTGTCTGTGTGTGTGTAGGTGTGTGTCACTGTGTGTGTGTAGGTGAGTGTCTGTGTGTGTGTAGGTGTGTCACTGTGTGTAGGTGTGTGTCACTGTGTGTGTGGTGAGTGTCTGTGTGTAGTGTGTGTCACTGTGTGTGTAGGTGTGTGTCACTGTGTGTGTGGTGAGTGTCTGTGTGTGTGTAGGTGTGTGTCACTGTGTGTGTGGTGAGTGTCTGTGTGGTGTAGGTGAGTGTCTGTGTGTGTGTAGGTGAGTGTCTGTGTGTGTAGGTGAGTGTCTGTGTGTGTGTAGGTGAGTGTCTGTGTGTGTGGTGAGTGTCTGTGTGTGTGTAGGTGCGTGTTACTGTGTGTGTGGTGAGTGTCTGTGTGTGTGTAGGTGAGTGTCTGTGTGTGTAGGTGAGTGTCTGTGTGTAGGTGTGTGTCACTGTGTGTGTAGGTGAGTGTCTGTGTGGTGTAGGTGTGTGTCACTGTGTGTAGGTGTGTGTCACTGTGTGTGTGGTGAGTGTCTGTGTGTGTGTAGGTGTGTGTCTGTGTGTGTGTAGGTGTGTGTCACTGTGTGTGTAGGTGAGTGTCTGTGTGTGTGTAGGTGAGTGTCTGTGTGTGTGTAGGTGTGTGTCACTTGTGTGTAGGTGAGTGTCTGTGTGTGTAGGTGAGTGTCTGTGTGTAGGTGTGTCACTGTGTGTGTAGGTGAGTGTCTGTGTGTGTGTAGGTGTGTGTCACTGTGTGTAGGTGTGTGTCACTGTGTGTGTGGTGAGTGTCTGTGTGTGTAGGTGAGTGTCACTGTGTGTGTGGTGATGTCTGTGTGTGTGTAGGTGTGTGTCACTGTGTGTGTGGTGAGTGTCTGTGTGTGTAGGTGTGTGTCACTGTGTGTGTGGTGAGTGTCTGTGTGTGTGTAGGTGAGTGTCTGTGTGTGTAGGTGTGTGTCACTGTGTGTGGTGAGTGTCTGTGTGTGTGTAGGTGTGTGTCACTGTGTGTGTGGTGAGTGTCTGTGTGTGTGTAGGTGTGTGTCTGTGTGTGAGGTGGTGTCTGTGTGTGTAGGTGTGTCTGTGTGTGTGTAGTGTGTGTCTGTGTGTGTAGGTGAGTGTCTGTGTGTGTAGGTGAGTGTCTGTGTGTGTAGGTGAGTGTCTGTGTGTGTAGGTGAGTGTCTGTGTGTGTAGGTGTGTGTCTGTGTGTGTAGGTGTGTGTCTGTGTGTGTGTAGGTGTGTGTCACTGTGTGTGTAGGTGAGTGTCTGTGTGTGTGTAGGTGTGTGTCACTGTGTGTAGGTGTGTGTCACTGTGTGTGTGGTGAGTGTCTGTGTGTGTAGGTGTGTGTCACTGTGTGTGTAGGTGAGTGTCACTGTGTGTGGTGAGTGTCTGTGTGTGTGTAGGTGTGTGTCACTGTGTGTGTGGTGAGTGTCTGTGTGTGTGTAGGTGTGTGTCACTGTGTGTGTGGTGAGTGTCTGTGTGTGTGTAGGTGAGTGTCTGTGTGTGTAGGTGTGTGTCACTGTGTGTGTGGTGAGTGTCTGTGTGTGTGTAGGTGAGTGTCTGTGTGTGTGTAGGTGAGTGTCTGTGTGTGTGTAGGTGAGTGTCACTGTGTGTGTGGTGAGTGTCTGTGTGTGTAGGTGTGTGTCACTGTGTGTGTAGGTGAGTGTCTGTGTGTGTAGGTGAGTGTCTGTGTGTGTAGGTGTGTGTCTGTGTGTGTAGGTGTGTGTCTGTGTGTGTGTAGGTGTGTGTCACTGTGTGTGTAGGTGAGTGTCTGTGTGTGTGTAGGTGTGTGTCACTGTGTGTAGGTGTGTGTCACTGTGTGTGTGGTGAGTGTCTGTGTGTGTAGGTGTGTGTCACTGTGTGTGTGTAGGTGTGTGTCACTGTGTGTGGGTGAGTGTCTGTGTGTGTAGGTGTGTGTCACTGTGTGTGTGGTGAGTGTCTGTGTGTGTAGGTGAGTGTCTGTGTGTGTGTAGGTGAGTGTCTGTGTGTGTAGGTGAGTGTCTGTGTGTGTGTAGGTGAGTGTCTGTGTGTGTGGTGAGTGTCTGTGTGTGTAGGTGAGTGTCACTGTGTGTGTGGTGAGTGTCTGTGTGTGTGTAGGTGAGTGTCTGTGTGTGTAGGTGAGTGTCTGTGTGTAGGTGTGTGTCACTGTGTGTGTAGGTGAGTGTCTGTGTGTGTGTAGTGTGTGTACTGTGTGTGTAGGTGTGTGTCACTGTGTGTGTGGTGAGTGTCTGTGTGTGTGTAGGTGTGTGTCTGTGTGTGTGTAGGTGTGTGTCACTGTGTGTGTAGGTGAGTGTCTGTGTGTGTGTAGGTGAGTGTCTGTGTGTGTGTAGGTTGTGTCACTGTGTGTAGGTGAGTGTCTGTGTGTGTAGGTGAGTGTCTGTGTGTAGGTGTGTGTCACTGTGTGTGTAGGTGAGTGTCTGTGTGTGTGTAGGTGTGTGTCACTGTGTGTAGGTGTGTGTCACTGTGTGTGTGGTGAGTGTCTGTGTGTGTGTAGGTGAGTGTCACTGTGTGTGTGGTGAGTGTGTGTGTGTGTGTGTGTGTGTAGGTGTGTGTCACTGTGTGTGTGGTGAGTGTCTGTGTGTGTAGTGTGTGTCACTGTGTGTGTGGTGAGTGTCTGTGTGTGTAGGTGATGTCTGTGTGTGTAGGTGTGTGTCACTGTGTGTGTGGTGAGTGTCTGTGTGTGTGTAGGTGAGTGTCTGTGTGTGTGTAGGTGAGTGTCACTGTGTGTGTGGTGAGTGTCTGTGTGTGTGTAGGTGTGTGTCACTGTGTGTGTAGGTGAGTGTCTGTGTGTGTAGGTGAGTGTCTGTGTGTGTAGGTGTGTGTCTGTGTGTGTAGGTGTGTGTCTGTGTGTGTGTAGGTGTGTGTCACTGTGTGTGTAGGTGAGTGTCTGTGTGTGTGTAGGTGTGTGTCACTGTGTGTAGGTGTGTGTCACTGTGTGTGTGGTGAGTGTCTGTGTGTGTAGGTGTGTGTCACTGTGTGTGTGTAGGTGTGTGTCACTGTGTGTGTGGTGAGTGTCTGTGTGTGTAGGTGTGTGTCACTGTGTGTGTGGTGAGTGTCTGTGTGTGTGTAGGTGAGTGTCTGTGTGTGTGTAGGTGAGTGTCTGTGTGTGTAGGTGAGTGTCTGTGTGTGTGTAGGTGAGTGTCTGTGTGTGTGGTGAGTGTCTGTGTGTGTGTAGGTGAGTGTCACTGTGTGTGGTGAGTGTCTGTGTGTGTGTAGGTGAGTGTCTGTGTGTGTAGGTGAGTGTCTGTGTGTAGGTGTGTCACTGTGTGTGTAGGTGAGTGTCTGTGTGTGTAGGTGTGTGTCACTGTGTGTAGGTGTGTGTCACTGTGTGTGTGGTGAGTGTCTGTGTGTGTGTAGGTGTGTCACTGTGTGTGTAGGTGAGTGTCTGTGTGTGTGTAGGTGAGTGTCTGTGTGTGTGTAGGTGTGTGCCACTGTGTGTGTGGTGAGTGTCTGTGTGTGTGTAGGTGTGTGTCACTGTACTGTGTGTGTAGGTGAGTGTCTGTGTGTGTAGGTCAGTGTCTGTGTGTGTGTAGGTGTGTGTCACTGTGTGTGTAGGTGAGTGTCTGTGTGTGTGTAGGTGTGTGCCACTGTGTGTGTAGGTGAGTGTCTGTGTGTGTGTAGGTGTGTGTCACTGTGTGTAGGTGTGTGTCACTGTGTGTGTGGTGAGTGTCTGTGTGTGTGTAGGTGTGTGTCACTGTGTGTGTAGGTGAGTGTCTGTGTGTGTGTAGGTGAGTGTCTGTGTGTGTGTAGGTGTGTGCCACTGTGTGTGTGGTGAGTGTCTGTGTGTGTGTAGGTGTGTGTCACTGTGTGTGTAGGTGAGTGTCTGTGTGTAGGTCAGTGTCTGTGTGTGTGTAGGTGTGTGTCACTGTGTGTGTAGGTGAGTGTCTGTGTGTGTGTAGGTGTGTGCCACTGTGTGTGTGGTGAGTGTCTGTGTGTGTGTAGGTGTGTGTCACTGTGTGTGTAGGTGAGTGTCTGTGTGTGTGTAGGTGTGTGTCACTGTGTGTGTAGGTGAGTGTCTGTGTGTGTGTAGGTGTGTGTCACTGTGTGTGTGGTGAGTGTCTGTGTGTGTGTAGGGTGTGTCACTGTGTGTGTAGGTGAGTGTCTGTGTGTAGGTGTGTGTCACTGTGTATGTGGTGAGTGTCTCTGTGTGTGTAGGTGTGTGTCACTGTGTGTGTGGTGAGTGTCTGCGTGTGTAGGTGTGTGTCACGTGTGTGTGGTGAGTGTCTGTGTGTGGTGGTGTGTGTCACTGTGTGGTGGTGAGTGTGTGTGTGTAGGTGTGTGTCACTGTGTGTGTGGTGAGTGTCTGTGTGTGTAGGTGTGTGTCACTGTGTGTGGTGAGTGTCTGTGTGTAGCTGAGTGTCACTGTGTGTGTGTAGGTGAGTGTTTGTGTGTGTAGGTGAGTGTCTGTGTGTGTGTAGGTGAGTGTCTGTGTGTAGGTGTGTGTCACTGTGTGTGTGTAGTGAGTGTCTGTGTGTAGGTGTGTGTCACTGTGTGTGTAGGTGAGTGTCTGTGTGTGTGTAGGTGTGTCTGTGTGTGTAGGTGTGTGTCTGTGTGTGTAGGTGTGTGTCACTGTGTGTGTAGGTGAGTGTCTGTGTGTGTGTAGGTGAGTGTCTGTGTGTGTGTAGGTGTGTCACTGTGTGTGTAGGTGAGTGTCTGTGTGTGTGTAGGTGAGTGTCTGTGTGTGTGTATGAGTGTCTGTGTGTGTAGGTGTGTGTCACTGTGTGTGTAGGTGAGTGTCACTGTGTGTGTGGTGAGTGTCTGTGTGTGTGTAGGTGAGTGTCACTGTGTGTGTAGGTGAGTGTCACTGTGTGTGGTGAGTGTCTGTGTGTGTGTAGGTGAGTGTCACTGTGTGTGTGGTGAGTGTCTGTGTGTGTGTAGGTGTGTGTCACTCTGTGTGTAGGTGAGTGTCACTGTGTGTGTGGTGAGTGTCTGTTGTGTGTAGGTGTGTGTCACTGTGTGTGTGGTGAGTTCTGTGTGTGTGTAGGTGTGTGTCTGTGTGTGTAGGTGTGTGTCTGTGTGTGTAGGTGTGTCTGTGTGTGTGTAGGTGTGTGTCTGTGTGTGTAGGTGAGTGTCTGTGTGTGTAGGTGAGTGTCTGTGTGTGTAGGTGTGTGTCTGTGTGTGTAGGTGTGTCTGTGTGTGTGTAGGTGTGTGTCACTGTGTGTGTGTAGGTGAGTGTCTGTGTGTGTAGGTGTGTGTCACTGTGTGTAGGTGTGTGTCACTGTGTGTGTGGTGAGTGTCTGTGTGTGTAGGTGTGTCACTGTGTGTGTAGTGAGTGTCACTGTGTGTGGTGAGTGTCTGTGTGTGTGTAGGTGTGTGTCACTGTGTGTGTGGTGAGTGTCTGTGTGTGTAGGGTGTGTGTCACTGTGTGTGTGGTGAGTGTCTGTGTGTGTGTAGGTGAGTGTCTGTGTGTGTAGGTGTGTGTCACTGTGTGTGTGGTGAGTGTCTGTGTGTGTAGGTGAGTGTCTGTGTGTGTGTAGGTGAGTGTCTGTGTGTGTGTAGGTGATGTCACTGTGTGTGTGGTGAGTGTCTGTGTGTGTGTAGGTGTGTCACTGTGTGTGTAGGTGAGTGTCTGTGTGTGTAGGTGAGTGTCTGTGTGTGTAGGGTGTGTCTGTGTGTGTAGGTGTGTGTCTGTGTGTGTGTAGGTGTGTGTCACTGTGTGTGTGTAGGTGAGTGTCTGTGTGTGTGTAGGTGTGTGTCACTGTGTGTAGGTGTGTGTCACTGTGTGTGTGGTGAGTGTCTGTGTGTGTAGGTGTGTGTCACTGTGTGTGTAGGTGTGTCACTGTGTGTGTGGTGAGTGTCTGTGTGTGTGTAGGTGTGTGTCACTGTGTGTGTGGTGAGTGTCTGTGTGTGTAGGTGAGTGTCTGTGTGTGTAGGTGAGTGTCTGTGGTGTAGGTGAGTGTCTGTGTGTGTGTAGGTGAGTGTCTGTGTGTGTGGTGAGTGTCTGTGTGTGTGTAGGTGAGTGTCACTGTGTGTGTGGTGAGTGTCTGTGTGTGTGTAGTGAGTGTCTGTGTGTGTAGGTGAGTGTCTGTGTGTAGGTGTGTGTCACTGTGTGTGTAGGTGAGTGTCTGTGTGTGTGTAGGTGTGTGTCACTGTGTGTAGGTGTGTGTCACTGTGTGTGTGGTGAGTGTCTGTGTGTGTGTAGGTGTGTGTCTGTGTGTGTGTAGTGTGTGTCACTGTGTGTGTAGGTGAGTGTCTGTGTGTGTGTAGGTGAGTGTCTGTGTGTGTGAGGTGTGT
>NW_026891161.1:0-2500 GCF_015708825.2 Lethenteron reissneri | reverse complement strand
ACTGACCAACACCAGGTCATCTGCAAATGCAAGCGAGGTAACACTGTCGGCGTCGATGCAGTATCCCACTCCGTGTGTTTCCAGGGCGCATATCAGTGGGTCCATTGCGAGATTGAACAGCAAAGGTGACATCGGGTCTCCCTGCTTCACACCAACTTGGATGTTGATGTCTGGTGTCGAAATTTCGTTGATTTTAAATGAGGTTGTGCAGGTCATGTAGGCGTTCTGAATGATGTTTACTATGTGCTCATCCACTTTCCGTTGTCTCAGCACCCACAAGATATGCGCATGAGATACAGAATCGAATGCTTTTGCTACATCAATGAACACCACTGCCAACGGTTTGTGTGATCTTTTTGCATGCTTAATGAGGTCCTGTAGTACCCTAAGGTTTTCTGAGCAGCCAGATGCGGTTATGAATCCACGTTGTCGTGGGTTGAGTGGGCATGCACGTCCCAGTCGTACGGTCAGAATTCTTGAGAACAACCTCACGACCATGGAGCCAATAGTAATCGGTCTCCAGTTTCCCAGATCTTTCAGCAGTTCCTCGTTCATGACCTTCGGGATAAGAATCGTTCTATTCTTCTTCATATCTGCAGGAATCACCCCTGTGACCAGCCATACGTTGAAAAGTGACGCTAGTACCCACCCTTCCGGGTCTGCTGTGCAGATTGAAGCTTTCGTTACGCCGTCTGGTCCTGGTGCCGACGCTTGTTTAATTGCATTGATGCCAGCCTTTACCTCTTCCACGGATATCATTGTTTCAAAATGTTCATTATTCGCTGAACCGGAAGACTTGAACTGCCCCAAGCCTTTGAATGCAAAGACAGTTTCCCACTTTTGACGATAAAAACCGTAGATTTCAGATGCTGGAATCCTGCATATATGGCGATCTGTGCCGTCGAGAATCAAAGACGTTAAATGAGAGCGATTCTTATAAAAGAGTTTCTGATGTTTCATGTATATACCTTTTTTCTCAGCTCTCCTCTTCATCCATGGTCTTGCTGGCATCGTTCTGGGTCTGTAAATTTCCTTTTGGGTTTTTTTACATGGAATTTTGATTTTCCGTGATCTCATCTGTTGTAGCGTTGACACTGTCGCCGTTTCTATGAGGGCGTCCAGCTTTCCGTCGTCCCGTAGCCAGGCCCTTATCGCGTCCACCGCTGTCTTCTCCAGGCGGCAGCCGGCCCCGCTTGAAAGCTGCTCCGCCACTTGTACAAGCTTGGCCCTTGCCCCGGTTGTGATACTCGGTGGTGTTGACGATGTCTCGAGGAAACCGGATACATTGTTTGTAATCGGAGTCCTGTTGTCCCCTTGCTTTTTGCTAAGGCATCGTCTCTTGTCGGCAACTTGTTTGTTGGTTTTTGATCCGAGCCCAGCCGCAATCAGTTTATTAATAGTCCTTTCCCCCTGGTACTGTAATTCTAGTAGGGCCAGTTGCTCCTCTTCTTCCAGCGACCAGCAGCTCCGGTGTGCGCCTCTCTTCGAGATACCCTTTGTCGCGGCCTTGATTCTCTCCTCATTGCGCACTACTGGGTGTGCGTGCCTCTTGTGCTGCGAAAGGCCTCTTAGCGACTCAAATCGTGATAGGCAGCACTCACATCCCCAGGGTAGACTTTCCTGGTTAACCTTCCTTCCCCCACATTTTGGTGCATGGCATGATATTGAACGATAGTTTGAGCTAGTCTTGTCACATTTCGAGCATTTAAATACAAGTGGTATTTCTCTGTGTTTGATGATGAAATGAGCTGAAACATTTGACGCTTTGCCCAAGTGTTCTTTACAGATATCACAGAGAGTTTCAGAACAGGGGAGTTCAACTGTTACAATGTCCTTTCTTGTGTCTAAATGACACTTTTGAAGCACTGGTTCCTCTACTGAATATTCGAGCAGGGGCTCATCTACCCTATCGTCGTCCTCATAAGGGTCATCATCCTCAAATAGTTTACTAATTTGGGCATAACCGTCGTAATTATCCTCCTCCCTAATCAATAAAGAGTTATGGAAAGTGATGGAATGCATAATAATCATTTCTTGACTCGGTCTGGACATTGTAGGTTTTTCAACTTTAAATGCCCCATAGGCATCTTCATACTGCGTCTGGGTTGATATTGAGACGAATAAAAGTTTCGTGGGACGCCGTCGCCATGAACCCTCAGTGTTGCTTACATCTACATTTGCGGGTCTAGCTGTAATGGATGGATCGCCAACCCGAGCGCCACCCATAGCACGTTGTTTGGCCAGGCCTCGTGCCAACTGGCTTGAGAACGTTTGTTTTTCAATCATAAGTTTTTGCAGCCTTTAATAATCCTGTATACAGGCCTCTATACAGGATGGGAGATGGAATAGGCAGAGGTGGGACAAAGTCATTGTTATGCAAGTCCAAGTCGAGTCTGAAGTCATCAAATTCATGACTCGAGTCTGACTCGAGTCCAAGTCACATGACTCGAGTCCACACCTCAGAGGTGGGACAAAGTCATTGTTATGCAAGTCCAAGTCG
>NW_026891160.1:0-7516 GCF_015708825.2 Lethenteron reissneri | reverse complement strand
CAGCAGCAGCAGCAGCGACAACAGCAGCAGCGACAACAGCAGCAGCAGCAGCGACAACAGCAGCAGCAGCAGAGACAGCAGCAGCTGCAGCTGCAGCAGCAGCGACAAGAGGCGGCGACCGCGGCCGCCGTCGGGGCCACGCGAACACGTCGACGTCAAAACCATCAACCCGGTCGCCCTCCTCCTCCGATCCTCCCCGTGGTGCCGTTTCAACCACGGGGGGTGGAATGGGGGGTGGAGTGGAGTCTGGGTGGAGTGTGGAGTGGAGCGTCTCTCTCACCAGAGCAGCGACGGTCTCAGGGTCGGTGGCCGCCGCAGCCGCCGCCCACAGCGAGTCTTCCTCCTCCTCCTCTTGCGGGGGCTGGTGGCGTGGCGGCTGCGGCGCCACGATACACCGATGAACCACCAGGCAGCGCCGCCTGAGACGGCGCTGCCTGGTGGTCAAAACGCTGCGTCGCTGGAGGGCGCCCTGCAGAGGGTGACGGCAAAGCCAGGGGTCGGGGGGGGGGCAATAACAAGAAGAGGCTTTCACGCTCGACACGAGGGCTGGACGATTTGGGGGCAATGTTGCAATTGCGATTTGATTTTCAAAAGAATTGTTCAAGTCAAGCTGCAGTTCGATACTCGGGGTGCAGTAGATGTACAACACGTGGTGCAGCATTACCACGTGACACCATCAACGTGTCAACTGCTACATATATTCTGATGATGCAAGGATGAGAACTTACAAATATATTAATTGCTTCCAACATGTATTTATTAAAAAACATTGAAATAGAACAATCAAACATAGAACAATTGTGAAGTGAAATCAATAAAGTTGTAGTAATAATAAGTAAAACAATTCCAATAACTAATCGGATTTTTCAAATCGCAAAAAAAAATTGCAGCCTTTGCGATTTCCTCATCGCATTGCTTCAAATTGCGATTTCGATTTCAAATAGATTAATCGTTCAGTCCTACTCTAAACCAGTGGCTCTTAACCTCAGGAGAGGGGCATCTTGCACAGCCCCAGGTTAAGAACCACTGCACTAGACGCTTTGTTCCCAAATACGGCAGTGGTTCACCAGTCCCCACAATCAGCACTACCAGGCTGGAGCCTGCTTGGCTTGCGAGACACACGGGGAGAGGGGAGGGGAGGGGGGGTAGCGACGTGACGCTCACCACCACACAGCCAGGCAGTGGTTCACCAGTCCCCACAATCAGCACTACCAGGCTGGAGCCTGCTTGGCTTGTGAGACACACGGGGGGGGGGGGGAGGGGGGTAGCGACGTGACGCTCACCACCACACAGCCAGGCAGTGGTTCACCAGTCCCCACAATCCCAGCACTACCAGGCTGGAGCCTGCTTGGCTTGTGAGACACACGGGGCGGGAGGGGAGGGGGGTAGAGACGTGACGCTCACCTGATCGTCCTGTGCATTCATCTTGGTGGTCTCTACACAGACAATGCAGACAACGGGTGTAAGATACCGATATAGGTGGTGGCATAGGCAGACAGACAGAGACACGCAGCACACACGCTGTATGAACACTGCCACTTGAGGAGAGACACAGGCGGCCGGGCGTGGTGCTGGCCACCCGCCCCTCTGCTCAGGCCTCGGCAAGGCAAGGCAAAAGGTAAAAAGCAACGAGCTTACCTTTACCCTACCTTTTACCCTACCACAATACAATCACTCTACCCTACCTTCTACCCTTTAGCAGGTAAGGTACAAGTTAAAATGTAATAGTAGTATCATCAGCAGCAGTAGTAGTATCAGCAGTAGTAGTATCATCATCGGTAGTATCATCAGTAGTAGTATCATCATCGGTAATATTAGTAATAGTATCATCAGCAGTAGTAGTATCATCAGCAGTAGTAGTATCAGCAGTAGTAGTATCATCATCGGTAATATTAGTAGTAGTATCATCACCGGTAGTATCAGCAGTAGTAGTATCATCATCGGTAATATTAGTAATAGTATCATCAGCAGCAGTAGTAGTATCATCACCGGTAGTATCAGCAGTAGTAGTATCATCAGTAATAGTATCAGCAGTAGTAGTAGTATCATCACCGGTAGTATCAGCAGTAGTAGTATCATCAGTAATAGTATCATCAGCAGTAGTAGTAGTATCATCACCGGTAGTATCAGCAGTAGTATCATCACCGGTAGTATCAGCAGTAGTATCATCACCGGTAGTATCAGCAGTAATAGTAGTATCATCACCGGTAGTATCAGCAGTAATAGTATCATCAGCAGTAGTAGTATCAGCAGTAGTAGTATCAGCAGTAGTAGTATCATCACCGGTAGTATCAGCAGCAGTAGTATCAGCACTATCTCCTCGTCGTCTCTAGTTGTCTCTCTCTCGAGCGCGTCCTGGAGCAGGTTGTAGAGAGGGAGTGAGGGGCGGGGCTGCTGGAACTGGAAGAGGCGCTTTTGAAGCCGGCGGGGCGGGGGGGGGTTGGTGGAGGCGGGGGCGGCGTGAGGGGGAGGGGGGGAGGGAGGGGGGGAGGGGAAGAGGGAGGAGGGAGGGGGGGGAGTGGAGGGGATGAGGGAGGGAGGGAGGGGGGGAGGGAGGGGGGAGGGAGGGGACGGGGAGGGAGGGTAGGGGGGGGGAGAGGGAGGGGGGGAGGCCGTGAGCGACACTCCGCGCTGGTGGCTGTGACCCCACCCACGGCAGCCCTGCGAGTGTTTTTATACCGCGCACGCCGAAACCAACACCACCACATCGGCTACATCTTCACTCAACTACTCAGCCACCCAGCTACACCGTCACTCAACTACTCAGCCACCCAGCTACACCGTCACTCAACTACACAGCCACCCAGCTACACCGTCACTCAACTACTCAGCCACCCAGCTACACCGTCACTCAACTACTCAGCCACCCAGCTACGCCGTCACTCAACTACCCAGCCACCCAGCTACACCGTCACTCAACTACTCAGCCACCCAGCTACATCGTCACTCAACTACACAGCCACCCAGCTACACCGTCACTCAACTACTCAGCCACCCAGCTACACCGTCACTCAACTACTCAGCCACCCAGCTACGCCGTCACTCAACTACCCAGCCACCCAGCTACATCGTCACTCAACTACACAGCCACCCAGCTACATCGTCACTCAACTACTCAGCCACCCAGCTACATCGTCACTCAACTACACAGCCACCCAGCTACATCGTCACTCAACTACTCAGCCACCCAGCTACATCGTCACTCAACTACACAGCCACCCAGCTACGCCGTCACTCAACTACCCAGCCACCCAGCTACATCGTCACTCAACTACACAGCCACCCAGCTACATCGTCACTCAACTACTCAGCCACCCAGCTACATCGTCACTCAACTACACAGCCACCCAGCTACGCCGTCACTCAACTACCCAGCCACCCAGCTACACCGTCACTCAACTACTCAGCCACCCAGCTACATCGTCACTCAACTACTCAGCCACCCAGCTACATCGTCACTCAACTACACAGCCACCCAGCTACGCCGTCACTCAACTACCCAGCCACCCAGCTACACCGTCACTCAACTACACAGCCACCCAGCTACATCGTCACTCAACTACACAGCCACCCAGCTACATCGTCACTCAACTACTCAGCCACCCAGCTACACCGTCACTCAACTACACAGCTACCCAGCTACACCGTCACTCAACTACTCAGCCACCCAGCTACATCGTCACTCAACTACACAGCCACCCAGCTACATCGTCACTCAACTACCCAGCCACCCAGCTACACCGTCACTCAACTACTCAGCCACCCAGCTACATCGTCACTCAACTACTCAGCCACCCAGCTACACCGTCACTCAACTACACAGCCACCCAGCTACATCGTCACTCAACTACACAGCCACCCAGCTACATCGTCACTCAACTACACAGCCACCCAGCTACATCGTCACTCAACTACACAGCCACCCAGCTACATCGTCACTCAACTACACAGCCACCCAGCTACACTGTCACTCAACTACACAGCCACCCAGCTACGCCGTCACTCAACTACACAGCCACCCAGCTACATCGTCACTCAACTACACAGCCACCCAGCTACACCGTCACTCAACTACCCAGCCACCCAGCTACACCGTCACTCAACTACTCAGCCACCCAGCTACATCGTCACTCAACTACACAGCCACCCAGCTACACCGTCACTCAACTACTCAGCCACCCAGCTACACCGTCACTCAACTACCCAGCCACCCAGCTACATCGTCACTCAACTACACAGCCACCCAGCTACATCGTCACTCAACTACACAGCCACCCAGCTACGCCGTCACTCAACTACCCAGCCACCCAGCTACATCGTCACTCAACTACACAGCCACCCAGCTACATCGTCACTCAACTACTCAGCCACCCAGCTACGCCGTCACTCAACTACCCAGCCACCCAGCTACACCGTCACTCAACTACTCAGCCACCCAGCTACACCGTCACTCAACTACCCAGCCACCCAGCTACATCGTCACTCAACTACACAGCCACCCAGCTACATCGTCACTCAACTACACAGCCACCCAGCTACGCCGTCACTCAACTACCCAGCCACCCAGCTACACCGTCACTCAACTACTCAGCCACCCAGCTACACCGTCACTCAACTACCCAGCCACCCAGCTACACCGTCACTCAACTACACAGCCACCCAGCTACATCGTCACTCAACTACACAGCCACCCAGCTACATCGTCACTCAACTACTCAGCCACCCAGCTACACCGTCACTCAACTACACAGCCACCCAGCTACATCGTCACTCAACTACTCAGCCACCCAGCTACACCGTCACTCAACTACTCAGCCACCCAGCTACATCGTCACTCAACTACACAGCTACCCAGCTACACCGTCACTCAACTACTCAGCCACCCAGCTACATCGTCACTCAACTACACAGCCACCCAGCTACATCGTCACTCAACTACCCAGCCACCCAGCTACACCGTCACTCAACTACTCAGCCACCCAGCTACATCGTCACTCAACTACACAGCCACCCAGCTACACCGTCACTCAACTACTCAGCCACCCAGCTACACCGTCACTCAACTACACAGCCACCCAGCTACATCGTCACTCAACTACACAGCCACCCAGCTACATCGTCACTCAACTACACAGCCACCCAGCTACATCGTCACTCAACTACACAGCCACCCAGCTACATCGTCACTCAACTACACAGCCACCCAGCTACACTGTCACTCAACTACACAGCCACCCAGCTACGCCGTCACTCAACTACACAGCCACCCAGCTACATCGTCACTCAACTACACAGCCACCCAGCTACACCGTCACTCAACTACACAGCCACCCAGCTACGCCGTCACTCAACTACTCAGCCACCCAGCTACACCGTCACTCAACTACACAGCCACCCAGCTACATCGTCACTCAACTACTCAGCCACCCAGCTACATCGTCACTCAACTACACAGCCACCCAGCTACACCGTCACTCAACTACACAGCCACCCAGCTACACCGTCACTCAACTACACAGCCACCCAGCTACACTGTCACTCAACTACACAGCCACCCAGCTACGCCGTCACTCAACTACACAGCCACCCAGCTACATCGTCACTCAACTACACAGCCACCCAGCTACACCATCACTCAACTACACAGCCACCCAGCTACGCCGTCACTCAACTACTCAGCCACCCAGCTACACCGTCACTCAACTACACAGCCACCCAGCTACATCGTCACTCAACTACTCAGCCACCCAGCTACATCGTCACTCAACTACTCAGCCACCCAGCTACATCGTCACTCAACTACACAGCCACCCAGCTACATCGTCACTCAACTACTCAGCCACCCAGCTACACCGTCACTCAACTACTCAGCCACCCAGCTACACCGTCACTCAACTACACAGCCACCCAGCTACATCGTCACTCAACTACACAGCCACCCAGCTACATCGTCACTCAACTACTCAGCCACCCAGCTACATCGTCACTCAACTACACAGCCACCCAGCTACACCGTCACTCAACTACTCAGCCACCCAGCTACACCGTCACTCAACTACTCAGCCACCCAGCTACACCGTCACTCAACTACCCAGCCACCCAGCTACACCGTCACTCAACTACACAGCCACCCAGCTACATCGTCACTCAACTACACAGCCACCCAGCTACACCGTCACTCAACTACTCAGCCACCCAGCTACATCGTCACTCAACTACTCAGCCACCCAGCTACATCGTCACTCAACTACACAGCCACCCAGCTACATCGTCACTCAACTACACAGCCACCCAGCTACACCGTCACTCAACTACTCAGCCACCCAGCTACATCGTCACTCAACTACTCAGCCACCCAGCTACACCGTCACTCAACTACTCAGCCACCCAGCTACATCGTCACTCAACTACACAGCCACCCAGCTACACCGTCACTCAACTACTCAGCCACCCAGCTACATCGTCACTCAACTACTCAGCCACCCAGCTACATCATCACTCAACTACACAGCCACCCAGCTACATCGTCACTCAACTACACAGCCACCCAGCTACGCCGTCACTCAACTACACAGCCACCCAGCTACATCGTCACTCAACTACACAGCCACCCAGCTACACCGTCACTCAACTACACAGCCACCCAGCTACACCGTCACTCAACTACACAGCCACCCAGCTACATCGTCACTCAACTACACAGCCACCCAGCTACACCGTCACTCAACTACACAGCCACCCAGCTACACCGTCACTCAACTACACAGCCACCCAGCTACATCGTCACTCAACTACACAGCCACCCAGCTACACCAGTCACTCAACTACACAGCCACCCAGCTACGCAGTCACTCAACTACACAGCCACCCAGCTACATCGTCACTCAACTACACAGCCACCCAGCTACATCGTCACTCAACTACACAGCCACCCAGCTACATCGTCACTACACAGCCACCCAGCTACATCGTCACTCAACTAACACAGCCACCCAGCTACATCGTCACTCAACTACACAGCCACCCAGCTACATCCCGGTTACCACTCAACGACACAGCCACCCAGCTACATCGTCACTCAACTACACAGCCACCCAGCTACATCGTCACTCACTACACAGCCACCCACTACATCGTCACTCACTACACAGCCACCCAGCTACACCGTCACTCAACTACACAGCCACTCAACTATCCAGGCGACTCAACTACCCAGGAAGTCAACTACGCAATATCTCAACGACTCACTAACGCAACTTCACAGCCACTCACTATTCTCTCACTCAGCTACCCAGGCACTCAACTACCTTCTCGCTCAACTTGGTGTTACGTGAGCGGGAGTTGAACTCAGGTATTTGCTGTGTTCGTAGGGGGTGGGTGGCCAGCACCACGCCCGGCCGCCTTTGTCTCTCCGGTGCTAGCGATGTTTGTACACGCGACTCATTGACGCCAGGACCACTGTTGGGAATCGAACTTGATTTTTACATATGAATGTGCGTCAGGTCTCTGCAAGCAT
>NW_026891159.1:57500-61856 GCF_015708825.2 Lethenteron reissneri | reverse complement strand
GCTGGGTGCTGGGTAGTTGAGTGACGTGTACTGGGTGGCTGAGTAGTTGAGTGACGGTGTAGCTGGGTGCTGGGTATTTGAGTGACGGCGTAGCTGGGTGGCTGAGTAGTTGAGTGACGATGTAGCTGGGTGGCTGTGTAGTTGAGTGACGATGTAGCTGGGTGGCTGGTTGAGTTGACGCGTAGCTGGGTGGCTGTGTAGTTGAGTGACGATGTAGCTGGGTGGCTGTGTAGTTGAGTGACGATGTAGCTGGGTGGCTGGTAGTTGAGTGACGTGTAGCTGGGTGGCTGAGTATTGAGTGACGGTAGCTGGGTGCTGTGTAGTTGAGTGACGATGTAGCTGGGTGGCTGGTAGAGAGTGACGGTGTAGCTGGTGGCTGGGTAGTTGAGTGACGGTGCTGGGTGGCTGTGTAGTTGAGTGACGATGTAGCTGGGTGGCTGTGTAGTTGAGTGACGGCGTAGCTGGGTGGCTGTGTAGTTGAGTGACAGTGTAGCTGGGTGGCTGTGTAGTTGAGTGACGATGTAGCTGGGTGGCTGTAGTTGAGTGACGATGTAGCTGGGTGGCTGTGTAGTTGAGTGACGATGTAGCTGGGTGGCTGTGTAGTTGATGACGATGTAGCTGGGTGGCTGTGTAGTTGAGTGACGGTGTAGCTGGGTGGCTGAGTAGTTGAGTGACGATGTAGCTGGGTGGCTGTAGTTGAGTGACGGTGAGCTGGGTGGCTGGTAGTTGAGTGACGATGTAGCTGGGTGGCTGTGTAGTTGAGTGACGAGTAGCTGGGTGGCTGAGTAGTTGAGTGACGGTGTAGCTGGGTAGCTGTGTAGTTGAGTGACGGTGTAGCTGGGTGGCTGAGTAGTTGAGTGACGATGTAGCTGGGTGGCTGTGTAGTTGAGTGACGATGTAGCTGGGTGGCTGTGTAGTTGAGTGACGGTGTAGCTGGGTGGCTGGGTAGTTGAGTGACGCGTAGCTGGGTGGCTGTGTAGTTGAGTGACGATTGTAGCTGGGTGGCTGAGTAGTTGAGTGACGATGTAGCTGGGTGGCTGAGTAGTTGAGTGACGTGTAGCTGGGTGGCTGGGTAGTTGAGTGACGGCGTAGCTGGGTGGCTGTTGTAGTTGAGTGACGATGTCGCTGGGTGGCTGATTAGTTGAGTGACGATGTAGCTGGGTGGCTAGTTGTAGTTGAGTGACGATGTAGCTGGGTGGCTGGGTAGTTGAGTGACGGCGTAGCGGGTGGCTGTGTAGTTGAGTGACGATGTAGCTGGGTGGCTGAGTAGTTGAGTGACCGATGTAGCTGGGTGGCTGTGTAGTGAGTGACGATTGTACTGGGTGGCTAGAGTAGTTGAGTGACGATGTAGCTGGGTGGCTGTAGTTGAGTGACGATGTAGCTGGGTGCTGGGTAGTTGAGTGACGGCGTAGCTGGGTGGCTGAGTAGTTGAGTGACGGTTGTAGCTGGGTGGCTGAGTAGTTGAGTGACGTGTTAGCTGGGTGGCTGTGTAGTGGATTGACGATGTAGCGGGTGGCTGAGTGAGTTGAGTGACGGTGTAGCTGGGTGGCGGGGTTAAGTTGTAGTGACAGGCGTAGCTGGGTGGCTGAGTAGTTGAGGTTAACGGTGTAGCTGGGTGGCTGAGTAGTTGAGTGACGGTGTAGCTGGGTGGCTGTGTAAGTTGAGTGACGGTGTAGCCTGGGTGCTGAGTAGTTGAGTGGACGGTGTAGCTGGGTGGCTGAGTAGTTGAGTGAAGATGTAGCCGATGTGGTGGTGTTGGTTTCGGCGTGCGCGGTATAAAAACACTCGCAGGGCTGCCGTGGGTGGGGTCACAGCCACCAGCGCGGAGTGTCGCTCACGGCCTCCCCCCCTCCCTCTCCCCCCCCCTACCCTCCCTCCCCGTCCCCTCCCTCCCCCCCTCCCTCCCCCCCTCCCTCCCTCCCTCATCCCCTCCACTCCCCCCCTCCCTCCTCCCTCTTCCCCTCCCCCCCTCCCTCCCCCCCTCCCCCTCACGCCGCCCCCCGCCTCCACCAACCCCCCCCCCCGCCCCGCCGGCTTCAAAAGCGCCTCTTCCAGTTCCAGCAGCCCCGCCCCTCACTCCCTCACTACAACCTGCTCCAGGACGCGCTCGAGAGAGAGACAACTAGAGACGACGAGGAGATAGTGCTGATACTACTGCTGCTGATACTACCGGTGATGATACTACTACTGCTGATGATACTATTACTGCTGATACTACCGGTGATGATACTACTATTACTGCTGATACTACCGGTGATGATACTACTGCTGATACTACCGGTGATGATACTACTGCTGATACTACCGGTGATGATACTACTACTACTGCTGATGATACTATTACTGATGATACTACTACTGCTGATACTACCGGTGATGATACTACTACTACTGCTGATACTATTACTGATGATACTACTACTGCTGATACTACCGGTGATGATACTACTACTGCTGCTGATGATACTATTACTAATATTACCGATGATGATACTACTACTGCTGATACTACCGGTGATGATACTACTACTAATATTACCGATGATGATACTACTACTGCTGATACTACTACTGCTGATGATACTACTACTGCTGATGATACTATTACTAATATTACCGATGATGATACTACTACTGATGATACTACCAGTGATACTACTACTGCTGATGATACTATTACTAATATTACCGATGATGATACTACTACTGCTGATACTACCGATGATGATACTACTACTGCTGATACTACTACTGCTGCTGATGATACTACTATTACATTTTAACTTGTACCTTACCTGCTAAAGGGTAGAAGGTAGGGTAGAGTGATTGTATTGTGGTAAGGTAAAGAGTAGGGTAAAGGTAAGCTCGTTGCTTTTTACCTTTTGCCTTGCCTTGCCGAGGCCTAAGCAGAGGGGTGGGTGGCCAGCACCACGCCCGGCCGCCTGTGTCTCTCCTCAAGTGGCAGTGTTCATACAGCGTGTGTGCTGCGTGTCTCTGTCTGTCTATGCCACCACCTAGATCGGTCTCTTACACCCATTGTCTGCACTGTCTGTGTAGAGACCACCAAGATGAATGCACAGGACGATCAGGTGAGCGTCACGTCTCTACCCCCCTCCCCTCCCTCCCCTCCCCCCGTGTGTCTCACAAGCCAAGCAGGCTCCAGCCTGGTAGTGCTGGGATTGTGGGGACTGGTGAACCACTGCCTGGCTGTGTGGTGGTGAGCGTCACGTCGCTACCCCCCCTCCCCCCCCCCCCCCGTGTGTCTCACAAGCCAAGCAGGCTCCAGCCTGGTAGTGCTGATTGTGGGGACTGGTGAACCACTGCCGTATTTGGGAACAAAGCGTCTAGTGCAGTGGTTCTTAACCTGGGGCTGTGCAAGATGCCCCTCTCCTGAGGTTAAGAGCCACTGGTTTAGAGTAGGACTGAACGATTCATCGATTTGAAATCGAAATCGCAATTTGAAGCAATGCGATGAGGAAATCGCAAAGGCTGCGGTTTTTTTTTGCGATTTGAAAAGTCCGATTAGTTATTGAAATTGTTTAACTTATTATTACTACAACTTTATTGATTTCACTTCACAATTGTTCTATGTTTGATTGTTCTATTTCAATGTTTTTTAATAAATACATGTTGGAAGCAATTAATATATTTGTAAGTTCTCATCCTTGCATCATCAGAATATATGTAGCAGTTGACACGTTGATGGTGTCACGTGCTAATGCTGCACCACGTGTTGTACATCTACTGCACCCCGAGTATCGAACTGCAGCTTGACTTGAACAATTCTTTTGAAAATCAAATCGCAATTGCAACATTGCCCCCAAATCGTCCAGCCCTCGTGTCGAGCGTGAAAGCCTCTTCTTGTTATTGCCCCCCCCCCGACCCCTGGCTTTGCCGTCACCCTCTGCAGGGCGCCCTCCAGCGACGCAGCGTTTTGACCACCAGGCAGCGCCGTCTCAGGCGGCGCTGCCTGGTGGTTCATCGGTGTATCGTGGCGCCGCAGCCGCCACGCCACCAGCCCCCGCAGGAGGAGGAGGAGGAAGACTCGTTGTGGGCGGCGGCTGCGGCGGCCACCGACCCAGAGACCGTCGCTGCCCAGGTGAGAGAGACGCTCCACTCCACTCCACTCTCCACCCAGACACACTCCACCCAGACACACTCCACACTCCACTCCACACTCCACCCAGACTCCACTCCACACTCCACCCAGACACACTCCACCCAGACACACTCCACACTCCACTCCACACTCCACCCAGACTCCACTCCACACTCCACCCAGACTCCACTCCACACTCCACCCCCCACTCCACCCAGACCCCACTCCACACTCCACTCCACACTCCACCCAGACCC
>NW_026891159.1:0-55000 GCF_015708825.2 Lethenteron reissneri | reverse complement strand
TTTTTTTAATTTGAACTTGTTTTAACTTGTGTTGCTTATTTTCACTGTTTTTCAAATGTTTATTGCACGTGTTGGTGGTGGATGCTGGCGCTAGGGTGGCGGCGCCTTGTCGATTTTTAACAATCGGTAGTTTTTATTAATTTTAACTTGATTTAACTTGTGTGGATTTTTTTCACCGTTTTGCACTTTTTTTAAATTTGTATTGCACCAGCACATTTATTTAGTAAATAACACGAGTTTTGATTTGTTTAGATTTGTTTTGATTTGTTTTTGAGTGTTTTTAACTGTTTATAAAAAATTCGTTAATCATAAAGCCATTTAATCAAACTTTAAGCGTATTATTCACGTCTTGATGAGAAGCACACTTCACTCTGCGATCTGTTGTGCCCTCTGTCCGTGATGAATCATTTACATTAACGGCTGCCAAAGCCCCGTGGTGGAGAAAGTGACATCAGTGGTGCTGACAATCTGGTTTGCACTTTGTGTGTGGGTGACTGTGGGTGTGTGACTGTGGGTGACTGTGTGGGTGACTGTGTGTGGGTGACTGTGGGTGACTGCGTGGTTGACTGTGCGGGTGACTGTGTGCGGGTGACTGTGTGTGGGTGACTGTGCGGGTGACTGTGTGTGGGACTGTGGGTGACTGTGTGGGTGACTGTGTGTGGGTGACTGTGGGTGACTGTGTGGGTGACTGTGTGTGGGGGACTGTGGGTGACTGCGTGGTTGACTGTGCGGGTGACTGTGTGTGGGTGACTGTGTGGGTGACTGTGTGTGGGTGACTGTGTGGGTGACTGTGTGTGGGTGACTGTGTGGGTGACTGTGTGTGGGTGACTGCGTGGGTGACTGTGTGTGGGTGACTGTGGGTGTGTGACTGTGGGTGACTGCGTGGTTGACTGTGTGTGGGTGACTGTGGGTGACTGCGTGGTTGACTGTGCGTGGGTGACTGTGTGGGTGACTGTGTGGGTGACTGTGTGTGGGACTGTGGGTGACTGTGTGGGTGACTGTGTGTGGGTGACTGTGGGTGACTGCGTGGTTGACTGTGCGGGTGACTGTGCGGGTGACTGTGTGTGGGACTGTGGGTGACTGTGTGGGTGACTGTGTGTGGGTGACTGTGTGTGGGTGACTGTGTGTGGGTGACTGTGGGTGACTGCGTGGTTGACTGTGCGGGTGACTGTGTGCGGGTGACTGTGTGCGGGTGACTGTGTGCGGGTGACTGTGCGGGTGACTGTGTGTGGGTGACTGTGTGTGGGACTGTGGGTGACTGTGTGCGGGTGACTGTGCGGGTGACTGTGTGTGTGTGACTGTGTGTGGGTGACTGTGTGTGGGTGACTGTGTGTGTGTGACTGTGAGTGTGTGACTGTGTGTGTGTGTGACTGTGAGTGTGTGACTGTGAGTGTGTGACTGTGTGTGTGTGACTGTGTGTGTGTGTGTGTGACTGTGTGTGTGTGTGACTGTCCGGCAAAACAACCTCCTACCTCCTCGCGGTGCCGGACGGGCAACACTGTCGTGGGCAGTGCTGTGGGGGGAGGGCCAATGCCCATTGGCCTCTCCCCTCATGGCGTCTGTGACCACCACAGTGGCTAAACGGGGGCTCTGGACGGGTGTGAGGGGCTGGTAACCCCTCCACCTTCAATTCATTACCACTAAACCACGAATTAAACATAAACCTGTAACAAATAAGCTTGTGCCGGAGGCCCCGGGGGGTCAGGCTTTTATGACGTCTCCTGGCCAAACCCCATTTGGCGGAGCCAGGAGATTGAATTTTCACCCTCGGGGCTCCTCCAGAAACAACAAAAAACCATTGCGGATGGCCACGTGGAATGTTCGAACGCTCACTGCGGAGGAGAGGCTGCCACTGCCTCTGTCGGGAGCTGGACCGGTACCGCCTGGATCTCTGTGGCATTCAGGAGGTCCGGTGGACCGGTTCTGGCTCCTGCCACCATGAGGGGTGGACAGTCCTCTACTCGGGGCAGGAGACTGCCAAACAACAGGGTGTGGCTCTTCTTCTGAACAAAAGAATGAAGGGGGCGTGGGAGCGTGGCGGTGAGGTGTGGGAAGCTGTAAGCCCCAGGATACTTTGGGCTCGCCTTCCCATCAACCAGAGGCGAGGAGTGGTGGTCGTGGTTACTTATGCCCCCACCGAAGACGAACATCCGTGGAGGGATGCAAGCAAAGCCGATGAGTCAGACGCTTTCTATGACCTCCTGTCACAGGTGCTGGCTAAAGTGGCCACTCGGGACAGAGTCATCTTGTTGGGTGACTTCAATGCCCGAGTTGGTCATGATGCTGACACCTGGTCTGGAGTGATTGGAAGGCATGGGCCAGATCAGCTCAATAATAACGGTAGGAGGCTGCTAGATTTTTGTGCAGCCCATGGGCTTGTAATTACCAACACGCTCTTCCGGCATCGGCGCATCCACACAACATCATGGATACATGCCGGGTCCAAGCAAGAACATCTGCTGGACTACATAGTGACGGACCAGCGGATGCGAACCCATGTCCTTGACACCAGGACCTACCGTGGAGCTGATCTGTCCTCTGACCATCGACTAGTCATCTGTAAGATGCGCCTGCCTTTCTTCCACTCTGGTGGTGGGTGTACACCCAGGATCCCATTCCAACCAAAAGTGGCCTGGTCTCAGTTAGCTGATGAAAGTTGCAAGCGAGAATTTCATCATCGCTTGCAGCTGGGGTTGGCATCGTCCCCCACTCCACCTGATGTCGAGGGTAAATGGGCGAGGTTTAGGACTGTGACTCATGCAGCTGCAATGGCTGCTTTGGGTACGCGGTCCAGACCTCCCCAGAAACCCTGGCTGACAGAGGAGGTGTTCAGGTTAATTGAGAAAAAGCGACAGGCTCACTCTCATCGCCTACAGCATCCCACGTCAGAGAATGAGGAGGTTTACCGCAGCCTTCGCTCGGAAGTTCGGAGAGCCGTAAGGCGTTGTAAGGATGGGTGGTGGTCGCGGGTTGCTGAGGAGATGGAGTCTGCCTCAGTGGCCCGTGATCACAAATCACTATTTAACTCCATCAAAAAAGTAACCTGCAGCGCCACACCTATTACCATCATTAGAGGAAAAAACGGTGATCCAATCTCCGACCCCCAGGAACAGGTTTGCAGATTTGCTGAGCATTTCTGTGAGGTCCTGGGGGAGGGAAATTCTCTCAACCAGGAAAACATCATGGCACAAAGTGGGGATAACCCTGCTGAGGCTGCGGTGCCTCAAATATTGGAAGAGGTCACCCCCTGTGAGTGGCTGGCTGAGGTTCCAGCTGTTGAGGAAGTACTGAGGGCGATCCGGAGTCTGAGACCAGGGAAGGCACCGGGCAGAGATGATCTCCCAAGCGAAATGCTGAGGGAGGGTGGCGTTTGTGCACAGACTGCCCTATATGACATCATAACAACAGTCTGGACCACTGGACGGGTTCCGCAGGACTGGAAGGATGCCCTGGTGGTCCCCCTCTTTAAGAAGGGGGACCGCACAGACTGTAACAACTACAGGGGCATCTCACTCCTCAGTGTGCCGGGTAAGGTCCTGGCAAGGATTATTCAACATCGCCTTGCTAGGCACGCTGAGGAGGGGCTTGCGGAGCCCCAATGCGGTTTCAGGAAAGGGCGGTCCTGCACAGATGCCATATTTTCTGTCCGTCTGCTACAGCAGAGGTGTAGGGAATTCCAAAAAGACCTACATCTCTGCTTTATTGACCTGGTCAAGGCCTATGATACCATCAGTAGGACTGGACTCTGGGTTATTCTTCGTGCTTTCGGAGTCCCTGACCCTCTGCTCACGATCATTAAGGACCTTCATGATGGTGAGCGGGCCCGGGTAAAACTACGCGGCCGGGAGTCGGAGCCTTTCCCTGTACACCTTGGGGTGCGACAGGGATGTCCTCTGGCTCCCACATTATTTAACATCTATTTTGACCGCGTAGTTCGTGAAGCCTTCAATAGCTGTACCGGGGGAATTTCCGTTTGGTACAGATATAATGGGAGGCTGATCGACGCCCGGGTGCGATCAAGGGATGGCTCCCTATTGGTCAACCACGTTATGTATGCCGATGATTTGGTAATAGCTGCTCATTCAGAAGAGGAGTTGGAGGCGCTGCTGCTGAGACTGGAGCGTGCCACTAAGAGGTGGGGCCTTACCATCAGCCCCACCAAAACCAAGCACCTGCCTGGGTATTTTGTACCATCGGACACTCCACCCCCACAACTTCCAATTGGTGATGGGGCAGTTGTGGAGAGAGTGGAGAGTTTCCCATACCTGGGCAGCAGAGGTCTCACTCCGAATCAGTCGAGCGGCAATATCTTTTCATCGGTTGCGTAACGCTGTGTGGAAGCTACCTGGTCTGTCGCTCCGCACGAAGCTTCAGGTCTTCTCGGCCACGGTCATTCCCTCCCTTCTCTACGCTTGCGAGACGTGGACCCCCCTGGTGGAGCATCTTCGCCGGTTGGAAACATTTAGGCTGGCCTGCCTACGATCCATCCTGGGTTTAACCAGGCTGGATTGTGTGAGGAGCTCACAAATCCTTGAAAGATCTGGGCAAAGGTCCCATCAGTGAGCTCCTCCGGCAGGCAAGGCTGCGTTGGCTGGGTCATGTAGCCCGCATGCCCAGCCACCGCATGCCTAAACAGCTTTTGTTCGGCCGGATCGAGGGGGCTAGACGGGCGCGGCACGGGCTGGAGAAGAGATGGAGTGATGTGGTACAGGAGGACGTGGAGCTGAGTGGACTTGCCGATGACTGGTACCAGCGGTGTCAAGATCGGCCTCAGTGGAGGAGGCTCGTGAAGGACGCTACTGGGCAGTTGGAGGCAGTCGCCCTCCAACAACAACGGAGGGCGGAGGAGCGACGCTCACAACAACGAGCGGAGCGCCGGGTGGCTAAAGCACAGCAAGTTGGCACAGTAGGGGGCACAGGTGGTGCATCAGCCAGTCATCTCGGTCATCTCGGTCAGTCGACCAGTGGCACCTGGGTCTGCCCCGTGACCTCCTGCCAGCGGGCTTTCGACACTTCACGTGGCCTCAAGGTGCACTTGGCCTGGCACAAGCATCGTGGTGACGTCACCGCCACTTAGTGGCGAATGGCGGTTGTTGTTGTTGTTGTTGTTGTGTGTGACTGTGTGTGTGTGACTGTGAGTGTGTGACTGTGTGTGTGTGTGACTGTGAGTGTGTGACTGTGTGTGTGTGTGACTGTGTGTGTGTGACTGTGTGTGGGTGACTGTGAGTGTGTGACTGTGTGTGGGTGACTGTGAGTGGGTGACTGTGAGTGGGTGACTGTGAGTGTGTGACTGTGTGTGGGTGACTGTGCGGGTGACTGTGTGTGGGTGACTGTGTGTGGGTGACTGTGTGTGGGTGACTGTGTGTGGGTGACTGTGTGTGGGTGACTGTGTGTGTGTGACTGTGTGTGTGTGTGACTGTGTGTGTGTGACTGCGTGTGTGTGACTGCGTGTGTGTGACTGCGTGTGTGTGACTGCGTGTGTGTGACTGCGTGTGGGTGACTGTGTGCGGGTGACTGTGTGCGGGTGACTGTGTGTGGGTGACTGTGTGTGTGGGGAGCGGTGGTGTAGCGGTTAGCGCGCTGCGCTATGAACCCGGCGACACGGGTTCGATTCCCGCTCACGGCTAACACCAGTGACGATTATCTGAACCGGTCCCGGGCCTCCCCTAGGTCGACTCAGCCTTACATGAGTACCTGGTGCGGTGTGTAAACATCGCCACTGGGGAGACAAAGGCGGTCGGGCGTGGTGCTGGCCACCCACCCCCTCGTGTACCGTGCCGGCCTTCATAGGTGCTCGCTAACAGCACTTGCCCCTACAGTCTGTTAAGGCTACACGGGGGATCTTTGTCTTTGTGTGGTAAATGCAGCCATGATTCCTTGCAAATATTTCAGTTTGGTGTTTTAACGTCTTAAACACACGAGGGTTTCATTGTGGCCAGAAAGGGGGAACCCCCTTCGATTATCAAAGCGGAAGTTTCCACGCGGTGGGGTTTCAATCCACCAATTAGAAGCGAGGGGGCTGCGTGTGTGACGCGTCAGCGCCGGCAGCCAATCAGGGAGCGGCTCGCGCCTGCTGTGGGCGGGGCTTCAGCGCGTGAGGAGGTCGCCTTGGTGGGAAGAGGCGCTGGGACATCGCCCAGCAACAACAACTACCACCACAGCAACTACTACCTTGTGAGTATTACTAGCACTCTTATCACGACTACTACTTATTACCACCACAACTCTTTTTACTACCACAACTCTTATTACCACCACAACCACCTCCACCCTGTGAGTATAACAACAACAACACTCGTTGTAGTAAGATGTAGGCATTTCTCGCCGCTATGCAGCAACACCCTCAACGCCCCCACGTGTTGTGTTGCAGCAAACACGCCGCGTGGACAATGGCGGACGTGGGTGGGTGTGAGAGTGTGTGAGAGTGTGGGTGGGTGGGTTAGAGTGTGTGGGTGTGAGAGTGTGTGGGTGTGAGAGTGGGTGGGTGTGAGTGTGGGTGTGAGAGTGTGTGGGTGTGAGAGAGTGTGTCTGTGTGTGAGTGTGGGTGGGTGTGGGTGTGAGAGTGGGTGGGTGTGAGAGTGTGTGGGTGTGAGAGTGGGTGGGTGTGAGTGTGGGTGGGTGAGAGTGTGTGTCTGTGTGTGAATGTGGGTGGGTGTGAGTGTGGGTGTGAGAGTGTGTGGGTGTGAGAGAGTGTGTCTGTGTGTGAGTGTGGGTGGGTGTGAGAGTGTGTGTGGGTGTGAGAGTGTGGGTGGGTGTGAGTGTGGGTGGGTGTGAGTGTGGGTGGGTGTGAGTGTGGGTGGGTGAGAGTGTGTGTCTGTGTGTGAATGTGGGTGGGTGTGAGAGTGTGTGTGGGTGTGGGTGGGTGTGAGAGTGTTAGAGTGTGTGAAATGAAACTTGTTACCAATCCCCAAGTATTCTTGGTTCTCTCGGTAAAGTCGAAACGTCGCGAGATTTTTGTTGTTTAATATTTTTATCATTTTATTGTTTTCCTTCTACGCGACTTTACCGAAAGAACCAAGAATATGAAAGATTTAAATCAAAATTAAAATCCCCAAGTACACAAAAGCCTGACCACGAATTGTGTGAAAGTGAATGTCTCCCTAAGGCCTTGAGAGCGAGTAGGAGGAGGCCTGCCCTTGTAAAACACAAATATTTGTCTGACTTTCACTGGTCAACACACTTTGTCTGGCATAAGGTATTTCAACGTTTTTAAGGTAATTTTGGGGTGCTGATTCCAAATCTGGCATCAGTTTTTGAGATATCAAATATTGCATTTTCAATAAAAACTGCAGAAGAAAAATATTAAATAAATGTGGATATCTACATACAATTATATTATAAACACACTATCCTAAAAATACAGCACCATATTTTAACACTAAAGCAGTCACTGACTCGCAACAACTTGCAATCATAAGTGACAGAGTTAATTTCGGGTAAAATCAATGAAAATGGGGTATGCCGATAGCATAAAAATTAGATGTGACAGAGCAAATCTGAGATCAGATTTGGAATCAGCACCCTGAAATTAGTCTAAAACAGCTGCAAAAGTCCAGACGCCTGTTACTGCTGCTGTAGATTTGGAGTTTGCATCTCTCATCATCATCATCACAGTGGATAGGAGATGTTAACTACCTCACCTGGTACGCAGGAGGTCGTGGGTTCGATCCCGACCCTGAAGACGCCTGTTACTGCTGCTGTAGATTTGGAGTTTGCATCTCTCATCATCATCATCACAGTGGATAGGAGATGTTAACTACCTTACCTGGTACGCAGGAGATCGTGGGTACGATCCCGACCCTGAAGACGCCTGTTACTGCTGCTGTATATTTGGAGTTTGCATCTCTCATCATCATCATCACAATGGATAGGAGATGTTAACTACCTCACCTGCTACGCTGGAGGTCGTGGGTACGATCCCGACCCTGAAGACGCCTGCTGCTGCTGTATATTTGGAGTTTGCGTGTCTCCTTTGCCCGTGGTGGTGTGGATTTTTCTACGGGTCCTCTGTTTTTATTTCCTCATTAACGTCATGCATTTTGACTATTTGGCTGCTATAGATTTCCACGTGATGATAAGACGATGGCTTCGTTGAGCTATCGCTTGTGAGAGCCAGGTGGGCGCTTCTGAAAAAGAAGGTACATAGCTCAGTCAGCTTTACTGGCTAAAGTAAAAAAAGTTGTTGAGTTAAATTATGGGGCTAAATGAGTGGATCTCTCTGGGCTCGCAGTGGGTTTCTGTGGGTCTCTATATTTATGCGGGTCTCTATGAGCCTGTAGAAAACAACTCCCTACCTCGTGGTGCCGGACGGCAACCCTGTGATGGGCAGTGCCGTGGGGCGAGGGCCAATTTAGATTGACCATTCCCCTCATGGGGTTTGTAACCACCACAGCGGCTACATGGGGGCTCTGGACGGGTGTGAGGGGCTGGTAACCGCTCCACCTTGAATTACACAAAACCACATAAAATATTGAATTAATAAGCTTGTGCCGGAGGCCCCGGGGGGACAGGCATCTATGAATGTTTACCCTCGGGGCTCCTCCAGAAACAACAAAAAAACACTGCGGGTGGCCATGTGGAATGTTCGAACGCTCACTGCGGAGGAGAGGCTGCTAATCCTCTGTTGGGAGCTGGACCGGTACCACCTGTATCTCTGGTATTCAGGAGGTCCGGTGGACCGGCTCTGAATCCTGCTACCATGAGTCCTTTACTCAGGGCAGGAGACTGCCAAACAATAGGGAGTGGCTCTTCTGAACAAAATAATGAAGAGGGCATGGGAGCGTGGCGGTGAGGTGTGGGAAGCTGCAAGCCCCAGGCTACTTTGGGCTCACCTTCCCATCAACCAGAGGCGAGGAGTGGTGGTCAAGGTTACTTATGTCCCAACCGAAAACAAACGTCCGTGGAGGGATGCAGGCAAAGCCAATGAGTCAGATGCCTTCTATGACCTGTCACAGATGTTGGCTAAAGTGGCCCCTTGGGACTGAGTCATCTTGTTGGGTGACTTCAATGCCCGAGTTGGTCATGATGCTGGCACCTGGTCTAGAGTGATTGGAAGACATGGGCCAGATCAGCTCAATAACAACGGTAGGAGGCTGCTAGATTTGTGTGCAACCCATGGGCTTGTAATTACCAACACGCTGTTCCGGCATCGATGCATCCACACAGCATCATGGATGCATGCCGGGTCCAAGCAAGAACATCTGCTGGACTACATAGTGACGGAACAGTGGATGCGGGCCCATGTCCTTGACACCGGGACCTACCGTGGAGTTGATCTGCCCATTGACCATTGACTAGTCATCTGTAAGATGCGCCTGCCATTCTTTCACTCCGGTGGTGGGTGCAAAACCCAGGACCCCATTCACACCCAAGGTGGCCTGGTCTCAGAAAGCTGATGAAAGTTGTAAGTGAGAATTTAATCATCGCCTGCGGCTGGGGTTAGCATCGTCCCCCACTCCTCCAGATCTCGAGGGGAAATGGGCGAGGTTTAGGACTGTGGCTCTTGCAGCTGCAATGGTTGCTTTGGGTAAGCGGTCCAGACCCCCCAAAGACCCTGGCTGACAGAGCAGGTGTTCAAGCTGGCTGAGAAAAAGCGACAGGCCCACTCTCATCGGCTTCAGTATCCCACGTCGGAGAATGAGGAGGCTTACCGCAGCCTTCGCTCGGAGGTTCGGAGAGCCGTGAGGTGCTGCAAGGAAGGGTGGTCGCGGGTTGCTGAGGAGATGGAGTCTGCCTCAATCGTCCACAATCACAAATCACTATTTAACTTCATCAAAAATTGTGTTGTTAAAACCAGCCACCACCCGACACAGCCAACTAGTAATGGCTGTCACGTAAACAGAACATGCCAATTCGTCACTAGTACAGCACACCGGTGTGTTGGAGAGCCAAGCCACAACATTAACAATCTGAGTATGACGTTTCGCCAGTAATTACAACGAGCTTCATCAGGCGACAGCCAGATTTGTGGAGAAGTCTTACTGTTTCGTTCCTTATATAGAGGCGTAGATGTGTTGACCACCCTTCTGCGCTCTTGCACAATGTGGGTGGGGGGGGGCATTACTGAGGTAACAGAGGTCGCAACCGGGTACCCGATACCCGTACCCTACCCGATACCCGGCTACCCGTACCCGATCGGGTACGGGTACCCGTTTGCGACCCTGGTGCGGCCGGGTACGGGTAAGGGTAGACTGTGAGTCACTGGTGAGTAACTGTCACTCATTTCCCAACGTCTTGTCTCTTCTCAAAATTCAAGTTCCTAGAATCAACCCACCCGCGCCTGCAACATGGCTTCATCCCAGAGGTCGCAATCAGGTACCCGATACCCGTACCCTACCCGTACCCGGCCTGGTACGGGTAGGGTACGGCCGGGTACAGGTACCCGTTTGCAACCCTGGTGCGGCCGGATACGGGTACGGGTAAGGAATCAAAACCCGTTTGCGACCTCTGTGAGGTAATGTATATTATGCATGTGCATTATGCGAGCCCTTTGATCTTGTCCTTCCTGTCTATTGTGTTTATTAAAATAGCCCTACCAATGGTAATCCCTTTTGAAGTACGCTGATCTTTGTAGGAATGCATTTAAATATGTATTTCTTTGATTATTCGCTTCCACGCAGCACTAATACGGTAGCTATCCGAATGGTTAAAGTTTTTTTAATTCTATAAATTTCTATAGATTCTCTCATATTCTTGGCCAGTAGTAGCTAGTTTTGCACAACACTTAAACATCAAAATCAATTGAGTGTCCTGGTTGACACGCATGTTCTGCTACTGCTGACCGTTGCATTTGGGAGAATTTAATATATCTCTGATGTTCTTTTAGTCTCGTGCTGATCATTCGTCCTGTTTGCCCAACATAACATTTACCACACGTGCAGTTGATCCTGAACACACCTTCTGTTGATAGCTTCGGTAATACATCTTTTGTACCAGATACAAATGACTCGGATGTTTTGTTTTTCCAAACATCTGGCTAGTTTATCAGTTACTCCCGCAATGTACGGTATTTTGATTGTTTGAATTACTTGTGCAGTTTTAATGCTCTTGTTATTTGATTTGGTTTTGATATTCAATGCTTTGTTGATTTGTGCATCATTGTAGCCGTTCATTTGCAGCGCTTCCTTAACATATTGAATTTCACTTCTCAGACTGTCACCATCTGATACTTTTTTAGCTCAATGAATGAGTGTTTTGATAAGAGCAGTATTCTGTGCGGTGTGATGGTGTGACTGCATTCAGATAGGCGTCAGTATGTTATTTTACCATTTCTACCCCGTCCGAGCAGAATATCTAGAAATGGTAACGTTATGTCAGCTTCCACTTCCATGGTGAACTGGATGGATGGGTTTTGCAAGTTGAGATGATTTATAAATGCGTATCAGTGTATCTATTTACGCGATCTAACCCAAAACAAATCTCTATTACGGATGATATTGGTCATGAAAGCCTACGTGTTAAACTCCATCAAAAAGTAACCTGCAGCACCACACCTATTACCATCATTAGGGGAAAAAACGGTGATCCAATCTCCGACCCTGAGGAACAGATTTGCAGATTTGCTGAGCATTTCTGTGAAGTCCTGGGAAAGGGGAAATGCCTTGGCATGGAAAACATCGCGGGACAAACTGGGGATGATCCTGCTGAGGCCTCGGAAGAAGAAGTCACCCCCTGTGAGTGGCTAGCTGAGGTGCCAGCTGTTGAGGAAGTCCTGAAGGCGATCTGGAGTCTGAGACCAGGAAAGGCACCGGGCAGAGATGATCTCCCAAGCGAAATGCTGAGGGAGGGTGGCGTTTGTGCACAGACTGCCCTATATGACATCATAACGACAGTCTGGACCACTGGACGGGTTCCGCAGGACTGGAAGGATGCCCTGGTGGTCCCCCTCTTTAAGAAGGGGGACTGCACAGACTGTAACAACTACAGGGGCATCTCACTCCTCAGATTGCCGGGCAAGGTCTGGGCAAGGATTATTTACTCCTCAGTGTGCACAGACGCCATTTTTTCTGTCCGTCTGCTACAGCAGAGGTGTAGAGAATTCCATCAAGACCTACATGTCTGCTTTATTGATCTGGTGAAGCCCTATGATACCATCAGTAGGCCTGGGCTCTGGGTTGTTCTTCGTGCTTTCGGAGTCCCTGACCCTCTGCTCACGATCATTAAGGACCTTCATGATGTTGAGTGGGCCCGGGTAAAACTACGTGGCCGGGAGTCGGAGCCATTTCCTGTTCACCTTGGGATGCGACAGGGATGTCCTCTGGTTCCTACATTATTTAAAATCTTTTTTGACCACGTAGTTAGTGAAGCCTTGATGGCTGTACCGGGCGAATTTCCATCTGGTACAGATACATTGGGATGCTGATCGATGCCCGGGTGCGGTCAAGGGATGGCTCCCTGTTGGTCAACCACGTTATGTATGCCAATGATCTGGTAATTGCTGCTCACTGAGAGGAGGAGTTGGAGGTGCTGTTGCTGAGACTGGAGCGTGCCACTAAGAGGTGTGGGGCCTTACCATCAGCCCCACCAAAACTAAGCACCTGCCTGGGTATTTTGTACCATCAGACACTCCACCCCCACAGCTCCCAATTGGCGATGAGGCAGTTGTGCAGAGAGTGGAGAGTTTCCAATAGCTGGGCAGTGTGCTCATCACCGTCTCCGGTTTGACAGCAGACGTCTCCGAGGCAGTCCACCTGGAGATTGAGGCAGTCAGCCTGGAGCTCGAGGCAGTCAGCCTGGAGCTCGAGACAGTCAGCCTTGAGCTCCAGTCAGTCAGCCTGGAGCTCCAGTCAGTCAGCCTGGAGCTCCAGTCAGCCTGAAGCTCCAGTCAGTCAGCCTGGAGCTCCAGTCAGTCAGCCTGGAGCTCGAGGCAGTCCACCTGGAGCTCGAGGCAGTCAGCCTGGAGCTCGAGGTAGTCAGCCTGGAGCTCGAGGTAGTCAGCCTGGAGCTCGAGGCAGTTAGCCTAGAGCTCAAAGTAGTCAGCCTGGAGCTCGAGACAGTCAGCCTGGAGCTCAAAGCAGTCAGCCTGGAGCTTGAGGCAGTCAGCCTGGAGCTCAAAGCAGTCAGCCTGGAGCTCCAGTCAGCCTGGAGCTCAAAGCAGTCAGCCTGGCGCTCCAGTCAGTCAGCCTGGAGCTCGAGACAGTCAGCCTGGAGCTCCAGTCAGCCTGGAGCTCGAGGCAGTCTGGAGTTCGAGGCAGTCAGCCTGGAGCTCCAGTCAGCCTGGAGCTCGAGGCAGTCAGCCTGGAGCTCCAGTCAGTCAGCCTGGTGCTCGAGGCAGTCAGCCTGCAGCTCGAGACAGTCCACCTGGAGATCGAGGCAGTCAGCCTGGAGCTCGAGGGAGGCAGCCTGGAGCTCGAGGCAGCCTGGAGCTACAGTCAGCCTGGAGCTCGAGGCAGTCAGCCTGGAGCTCGAGGCAGTCAGCCTGGAGCTCGAGGGAGGCAGCCTGGAGCTCGAGGCAGCCTGGAGCTCGAGGCAGCCTGGAGCTCGAGGCAGTCAGCCTGGAGCTCCAGTCAGCCTGGAGCTCGAGGCAGTCAGCCTGGAGCTCGAGGGAGGCAGCCTGGAGCTCGAGGCAGCCTGGAGCTCGAGGCAGCCTGGAGCTCGAGGCAGCCTGGAGCTCGAGGCAGCCTGGAGCTCGAGGCAGCCTGGAGCTCGAGGCAGTCAGCCTGGAGCTCCAGTCAGCCTGGAGCTCGAGGCAGTCAGCCTGGAGCTCGAGGGAGGCAGCCTGGAGCTCCAGGCAGCCTGGAGCTCAGCGCCTCTAGCTGGGAAGAGGACAAGTGGACACCACTGCTGCAGTAGTAATCATGCTGCTTCTGCAGTAGTAATGCTGCTGCAGCAGTAGTAATCATGCTGCTTCTGCAGTAGTAATGCTGCGGCATAAGTAGTAATCATACAGCTGCTGCTGCAACAGCGGTAATGCTGCTGTTGCTAATTTTGCAAGGAAAAAAATCTCGAAAAGTTCATCTCCGGTGTTAATTTATTTAACGTTATGAACAAAAACCGATTGACATTGTCACGACTCTCCCTCTTTAAAAAAACGCTGTGCCAATCCTTGCGATATAAAAATATTTAATTATATATCTTGGTTTAATATTACTTTTTATCATACAATCAACAAAAACATGGCCTATGGGATAACATGGCCCCTGTGGGAGGGTGAGTCGGCCCTGGGCTCAGTGCCACCTGAGGCCACCACCACCCAGGGAGGGGACCCCCTCGGCACCCGCGGCTCGCTGCCTCCTCTTGGGGGCCGCGCGTGGGGCGCGATTCGCCGCGACCCCTTGGCGCGGGGCGCGATTCGCCGCGACCCCTTGGCGCGAGGGAGGCGGAGACCACGCGCACTGTACTCGCTCTACTGTACTCGCGACAGTATCCGCACCACTCTGCACACTCTGCACCACACACACCGCTCGCTACTCTACACTCTCTCTACACTATATACTCTCTCTACTGTACTCTCCCTACTCTACACTACTCTCTCTACACTGTCTACACTCTCTACACTGTCTACACTCTCTACACTACACTCTCTACTCTCTCCACTGTATTCTCTCTACACTCTCTACACTCTCTATTCTACACACTCTACCGTAACACTCTCTACTCTACACCCTACTATCTCCTCCACATACTACGCTACACACATATCTCTACTCTTCCCACTGCACACTGCTCTCTTGTCGACTCGACATCCGACTCTCTTATTCTACACGCCGCATTACAGCCTCTGCATACGCTACACACTCATCTCCTCTCTCCTCTGCCCCACACACTCCTCACCACTCTTACACCCGTCTCTACTCTACACACTCCTCTCTACTCAACGCACCACTCTCTCTACTGCTACTCTCCGGCATCTGCACAGCTTCGCAGTCCATCTTCTCTGCACACTCCCTCGTCTGTCTCCCTGCACTCCCCCTGCTCTCTCTCGCGTGTCACAGAGAGCGCCTCCACTCCTTCCCGCAGCCTCCAGGTCGCAGAGCAGCGTCCGTCTTTGTCTCTCCCGCGCCAGTGTCTCAGTGAGTCGGTCGCGTTCACTCGACTCTTGTATTGTCGCAGCAGCTGTCACGTGCTGGTGTCGTCATAATGACTCTCACGTGCTTGTCACATAAACTGTCACGTGATTGGTTTGTCTCAACTGTCAAGGAGTTTGTATTGTCACAACTGTCTCACGTGTTAGTATTGTCACACGAACTGTCCCGTAATTGTATTATCACAACCGTTACGTTCTTGTCACAAGGATTGTCACAAGAACTATCACGCGTTAGGATTGTCACAAGAACTGTAACATTCTTGAATTGTGAGAAGAACTGTCACGTGCTTGAATTATCACAATAACTGTCACTTGCTTGAATTTTTTCAAGTAGTGCCACGTGTTAGCGTTGCCTCAATCGTTGTCACGTGCTTATTGTATTGTCACCGTAATCACTGCCACTGCACGGACTGCTTTCTGAAGCCTGTACGCAGGCTAGGGAGAGAGGCGTGTGTGTGCATGGCCTTGCATTCTTGTGCAGATTCAGACCCGCCAGGGGTGGCGTGGAATGGGTATTCCACAGGCGTGCAGAGGCATTCCTTTGGACAAATACGCAGAGTCCTCCACTGGGTTCTATTACACAACAGCAATACGTCATTATACCCGCAGTGAATGCTTTGTTAAAAGACAGATCCGCCATATAGGCTTAACGGACTTTTGGATCAAGTGCGTTTAGCGAGCGTCTATGAATACTGGTGCAGCACACGAGGGGGTGGGTGGCCAGCACCAGGCCCGGACGTCTTTATCACCCAAGTGGCGGTATTTACACATTGTACCAGGTACTCATTTGAGGCTGAATTGACCCATAACCAGTTCAGATAATCGTCACTGGTGTTGGCCAAGAGCACGAATCGAACTCAGGTCGCCAGGTTCGTAGAGTAGAGCACTGACCGCGACACTACCGCCAAAAAGGCATTCACACATACGCAGCTTGATTGTGTGATCTTGAACATGGGAGCCCAATGAGATGGACGGCCCTCCAGGTGGTGATGGAGGCTAACAGACAACGCTGATATCGCAGAGTGAGTTCCAGGAATCGGTTGAGTCGCCAAAGACACAAATTCTGGAATCGGCGCTGCAGATATTTGTGTAGTTCTCCAGTCCGCCTGTCACTATCTTGCTGGTGGGATGGTCAGGGTGAACTCCTGCTGCTCAAATGTGCGTTGAGGCATTGGTGCTCATCTTCTGTTTACAGCTCTGAGCCAGCGGTGGAAAGTTCATGTTCCTATAGCGGGGTGAGTCTATCCAAAAGGACAACCACTGTTCACTTCCCCACAAAGTGGTACTCGTTTTATGAACCCAGGAGGGACGGAAGATGGGCTGAGTCAACCATTAACCAGGACTTGAACTGGCAACTTTTTTTATTGGGAGCCGTTCGCTCTACCGCTGAGCCACCTACCTGGGCAGGCTGTTTTGGAATCTTGTTGGTCAGATGGCCCATTAGGTAACACGCCACACACACACTGAGTGCGTGCACCATCTCATCTCACAGTGAGCCGATGGCCTCCGCGCTGGCTGTGGACTCGTGCGTGGACTTCTCGGCGTGGCTGAAGGCGCAGGGCGTGAATGCCGAGGTAGCCCGGGCCATAGACTCTGAGCTCGGCATCCGCGACTACGGAGTCCTGCGCGCCTGCGTGGGCGACGGCCACGTCCGCGCCGAGCTTCTGGCCGCGGCGCGCGACCGCCTGCCCTTCGGCTTCTACGCCGTGCTGCGCCAGTTCGTGCGCTCGCTGCACCTGCCGGAGGCCGAGGGGCCGCGGTCAGAGACGGCGCTGGGCGACCTGCTGGACGTGCTGGTGGTGCTGTTCGGCGGACTCGGCCGGGAGCTGCTGCTCTCCGCGCAGAAGCTGGGGGAGTTGGACGGCGGCCGGACGACCCCGCAGACGGAGAGGTTGAGGAGCACCACGACGGAGGATAACCGCGGTGAAGCGGACGAGCGTAAACTCTCAAGTAACAGTGAGCTGTTTTAATCATGTCCACCCGGAGTCCTGTTCCAGTATTGGAAATTGATATTTGGCGCCTGTTTCTGGTTTCTCTGTATGTATGTATATGTGTGCGTTAAACTTCTTTCGCACCCCAATGTAACCAACCGTGCTAATATGAGGTGGGGGAAATGTGCTGTGGGTTTCTGAACAGACTTCAACTGTAAGGGCATTGTTGGTTTCTCTTTCTCAGTTAACTGCGCAGAGTTTGGAAACTTTGAACCCCCCTCATCGGCTCAGGCTTTCGAAGCTCCTGAGTGGACCAACCCGGGTAAGCGGCACCCATTGGTGGATTTCTATCGAGGCAGTGTAAATCACTGCGGCGCGTCGTGTATGGTTGGAGCTTATTTTAACGTATTAGCGGTACACCGTTGATGGTGCGCAGTAAAAAGAACAAAAATTTCCAATAATTATTTCTTTTCCCGCAATTCGCAACCTCGGTCAGAAAATCTTGCTGGGTGGTGGTGTGTCAAAATCAGTTCTCGTGATTTCAAAGCAGTTGGAAGATGAATGTTTATGTAGTAGAGTTAACTACTCGATGTTCACAAACTGGGAGAGCAAATCGTTAACAAGGTTTTCCCGCTCAAACTAACGGTCAGGGTCTCACAAGCTGTGAGAGCTGACCGTAAACAAGGTTTTCCCGCGCGACCAAACGGTCAGGGTCAGATAGGGTGAATTGGGATCGAAGAGCAGATTGGGAACGACCAATCACAGGGTTCCACAAGGTGGCCGGGGATTGGACAACCCGGCCACGAACAAGTATAAAGCCAGAGCGCTCAGAGCTCTCGGGGAGTTCGACTACACGAAGACCCAAGACGGCGGAAGAAGCCTAGGACCCTGGACCAAGCCCTCCAGCCCTTATAAGGGCTAGGGTTCAGAGTAACCAGTGGTCGGGGAGACATCTCCCTAGGTCCAGTCAGAGGACATTGAAAGAGCGGGGTATTAAGTAGCCTGTAGGGTGCGGAGGCTTGTACGTTCTGAGTGTAACGGGTGAGGGGACCGTATACCCCTCAGTGCATAGGGACTGTGTTCATAAGACGAATAAAAGTGTGTGCTACAAAAGACGTCGAAGAGTCAGTCTGTACAACACTACATTGGCGTCAGAAGATGGAAACAAGACGAACGAACCGCACGCGAAGTCCCGATGATGCAAGCTCCGACTCACCTGTGGGTGCTGCGGGCGGCGCTGAAGATGTTGGCGTGTTGCCAGCCGCCCCACCACCAGCTGTGCAGCCGATCGCCGCGAGCGACGGCACCCAGGCTGCTCACGCCCGCCTCGCCCAGCTGCTGCATGCTGCAGCAGCCATCCTGGAGCAACTTACCCTGGGGGCTGCGGGCGGGGAGGAACGGCCGACAACGAACGTCCCCGCCATCGCAAACCCGAAAGAGGTCGTCTTTCCCGCCGACGGGTCACGTGGAGGCGGAAGCCAAGTGCATGCTGGGACCCCTGGGGGCCAATCATGACACACTGCGTCATCAGAGAGCGACGCTGCCTTTGCAGGACCCTCCAGCAACACCGCGTCATCACGGCTGCGACGCCGTACAGTACATGTTGCCGACCAAGCCATCGCTGCGTTTGGGACCGAGTCCGAGCTTGACGAAGACGACGACACAGCTGCTCTACAGCAGCGACTGCCTGTCTTTCGCGAATTCTCGTCCACAGGGGGCGACTGGGCGGCATTTCAACGTCGCTTCCTCAGCCACCAGGAGATGGTGGGCTGGTCGGATGCACAAGCACTTCGTGCACTGCCAGCCACCTTGGACGATGACACTCTCGCTGCACTCATCTCCATTCCCAAGCGACAAAGGGCGACACTACAAGCAGCACTTCAGCGGCTGTCTGATGTCTACGGACCTCCTTCCGCCACACGCCACCAGTTCTACGAGAGACGGTGCAAGCCAAGGGAGTCGCCATTGGCGTTCCGCACCGCGCTACTCGCCATGGCAAGAGCGGCTTACCCCCGCATGGACGATGAGGCTATCGACGCACTCGTCCTTCAGAAGCTGCTGGAGATGGCGAGGGGGCTGCGCCTTGTCATCCAGGCCGTGGATGACGAGGACATGTGCTCACTGCGAGCTGCCCGGAGCATTCATGCTCACTTAATGCTGGACCAGGACGAGACCATCACCGCATCAACTACGACATCGGTGCCTGCCAGCAGGGACAACGCTCGCTCTCCTGATCGAGTCTTCTCGACGTTCAGCGCGACGCCCCAGCGATCACCGGATCGCACCAGTCGCCGCAACGACTGGGAGCGGGGACGGCCCTTCCCCCGTGGCGACGCGACGTGTTTCAACTGTGGCCGCCGAGGCCACTTCTCTCCCGACTGCCGTGCACCTCGCCGCCGCTCCGCCGGATCCCGAGACCGGGACTACAGAGCTTCCAGAGCAGCGCAGCATAACCAGGCAAGTCGCGGCACCCCACACGCTCGGCCCTCATACACACCACAACACACCATTGACTCCGCTCGGAACACGGCGTATGACACGCGGCGTTTGGCCGACTCTTCGCGACCACTGCGACCCGGGCAGTGGTCAGAGCTGGCCCATAGAGTGGTTGCAGCGACGGCGGGTTCCTCGGTGGTTGTTGGTTCGATCGAGGGGGTAGAAGTGCGCGTGCTTGTCGATACCGGTGCATCGGCCACTATCATCTCCGAGTTAATTTACAACATACTGCCCGTGCGATGTCGTTCATTGGAAAAGGTTTCCGTTCCGTTTTTTCGCCGTTAATGGAAGTTCCCTAGGGATTCTCGGGCAAATTCGGGCTCAAATTGCCATTGGCGATATTAAATTGGCCGGACCTGTTTTTGTGTCTTCTTCCCTTGCGGTGCCGTGCCTTCTGGGAACCGATTTTCTTGCCAAAATGCCCATTAAAATCCTTATTGATCAGGGATGTATCGAACTTCCCTCGGGCCGCCGGTTTACATTTTTAACCGCGGCCACGCATTCACGAACGGAAAATGTTTCGGTGCAGGCTTTCACGGCTTGCGCTGTACGCATTCCGCCAGGGGCACAAATGCTCGTACCCTTACGGTTAAAGAAACCGCTCGCTCCTACCGCCTCGGTAAATGGCATTTTATTGGGACCCTCCAACACAGCCGTAAACAACCTTTCATTGGTGGCCGCACAGACTCTTGTAGCGGGCGACAGGGAGCCATTTATACAAGTTTTGAATGTCGGTCTGTCAGACACCGTCATTCCACAGGGGACAGTGCTCGCTCATGCGACAGTCGCGCCCCTGGGGACCAGGATTGTCGGACACGTAACGAACGCTCAGCAACCTCGCCCTCAGAACGGTGACGAGGGGTGGATTGACGCTCTCTGCGCTGATGCCGGCGATTTATCCGGCTCACAGCAGAGTGATTTGCGGGCTCTTTTGCGGGAATTCTCGGATGTGTTCAGCAAATCACAATTTGATATTGGCTGCACCAAGCTGCTGCGTCACCATATTGATACCGGTGACTCTGCCCCTATCCGCCAAAACCCGTTTCGGCTCAGCCCTGCGGAGAAACAGCATGTAATGGGCAGTTGACGACATGCTGGTGGCTGATATAATTTCTCCTTCAAACAACCCCTGGAGTGCTCCGATAGTGCTGGTCAAAAAGCACGATGGCAGTCTTCGATTCTGTGTAGACTTTCGGCGCCTGAATAAAATTTCCGTAGCTGACGCATATCCTCTGCCACGTATGGATGAGTCATTGGATGCCCTGGCAGGGGCGCGCTATTTTTCCACTTTGGACCTTCTGTTAGGGTTTTGGCAACTCCCCCTCGACGAAGCGTCAAAGCCAAAGACTGCTTTTCGGACACCTCAGGGCCTCTTAGAGTTTAATAGATTGCCCATGGGGCTCCACTCGGCCCCAGCGACGTTTCAGAGGCTCATGGAGCTGGTCCTCGCTGGGCTCCAGTGGGACTCATGCCTGATTTATCTTGATGACGTTATTGTCTTGGTGGTCGAGATAATGCGCCCACAATGTGTTAAAATCCGTTGGGGACGACGTCGCTGGTTCGTGCACCCCTCTCGTCTGAAGCCATTAGTTGCTCCGCGCGGCTCTGCGTCACACTCAAAACACGAGGGCCGAGCGTGTGATATGCCCGACGAGCAGGATGTCACCCCGTTAGTACCTAACCCACAGCGCAGACGTGCCATTCCTCCCGCAGATGATGTGGGACTGAGGGAGCCGGGCGAGCCACGAGTCTCTGCAAAAAGGCCTCTGGGCCCATCCAACATGTTTGCCAGGATGCCCGACCCACCAAACATGTTTGCCAGGATGCCTGACCCGTCTACACCAAGAGTCTCTGCAAAGAGGCCTTCTGACCCACCCAACATGTTTGCCAGGATGCCTGACCCGCCCAACATGTTTGCCAGGCTGCCCGACCCGTCTGCTCCGAGGGTCTCCGCAGAGAGGCCTCCTGCCCCTGCTGACATTTTTGCCAGGATGCCTGGTCAGCCTGCAGCCCGGAAAAGGGCACTCATTCCCTACGACGGGCCCGCGAAATACACACGGGCTAGATCGCGTCGGTTTTCTTGATTGCTCCTTTTTTTTTTGCGGCAGCTGAATGCTGCATGCGTTGTGCGTCGCGAATGTCGTTATTTGTGATTGGTTCTGACCAGGTACATATGTTGCGTTGTTGATGGGGGGGGTATTTATAGTGGGTGTTCTTGTTCTTGTTGGTTGTGGCACACACACTTTGATTCATTGATGGGGATTTTCTGCTTGTAACAGCCGGGACGGCTGAGGCTTCCGAAGGGGAGGGTGATGTAGTAGAGTTAACTACTCGATGTTCACAAACTGGGAGAGCAAATCGTTAACAAGGTTTTCCCGCTCAAACTAACGGTCAGGGTCTCACAAGCTGTGAGAGCTGACCGTAAACAAGGTTTTCCCGCGCGACCAAACGGTCAGGGTCAGATAGGGTGAATTGGGATCGAAAAGCAGATTGGGAACGACCAATCACAGGGTTCCACAAGGTGGCCGGGGATTGGACAACCCGGCCACGAACAAGTATAAAGCCAGAGCGCTCAGAGCTCTCGGAGGAGTTCGACTACACGAAGACCCAAGACGGCGGAAGAAGCCTAGGACCCTGGACCAAGCCCTCCAGCTCTTATAAGGGCTAGGGTTCAGAGTAACCAGTGGTCGGGGAGACATCTCCCTAGGTCCAGTCAGAGGACATTGAAAGAGCGGGGTATTAAGTAGCCTGTAGGGTGAGGAGGCTTGTACGTTCTGAGTGTAACGGGTGAGGGGACCGTATACCCCTCAGTGCATAGGGACTGTGTTCATAAGACGAATAAAAGTGTGTGCTACAAAATACGTCGAAGAATCAGTCTGTACAACACTACATTTACATGAGCGGCTGAACACGAAGAAGCTCCACACTCTGTTACCGTATAGCACAAATCAACAGGGCATTGAATGCCAATACCAAATCAAATAACATGAGCATTGAAACTGCCCAAGTAATTAAAATGATAAAAATACCATGCATTGTGGGAGTAACTGATAAACTAGCCAGATGTTTGGAAAAACAAAACATCCATGTCAAATTTAGCACGGTACATAAAATACAGAAATTAATATCTGGTACAAAATATGTATTACTGAAGCTATCAACAGAAGGTGTGTGCAAGATCAACTGCACGTGTGATAAATGTTATGTTGGGCAAACAGGACGAATGATCAGCACGAGACGCAAGAACATCAGAGAAATATTGAATACTCCGAAATACAACTGTCAGCAGTAGCAGAACACACGTGCCAATAAGGACACTCGATTGATTTTGATAATGTTGAAGTTCTGTGCAAAACTAGCTACTACTGGTAAAGACTACTTAGAGAATCTATCGAAATTGAAAGAAATACAAATAATTTTAACTGTTCGGATAACTACTGCCTTAGTGCTGCGTAGAAGCGAATCATCAAATAATACATAATTTAAATGCATGCCTATAAAGGGCACCATACTTCAATAGGGATTACCGTTGGTACGGCTATTTTAATACACAATAGACAGGAAGGACAAGATCAAAGGGCTCGCATAATACACATGCATAATGTACGTTGACTCATTAACCCCCCCTACTTTGCGAAAGAGCGCAGAAGTGTGGCCACCACATCTACGCCGCTATATAAGGAACGAAACAGACTTCTACACAAATCTGTCTGTCACCTGATGAAGCTAGTTGTAATTACTGGCGAAACGCCGTACTCAGTTTATAAATGTGGTGGCTTGGCTCTCCAACACACCGGTGTGCTGTACTAGTGACGAATTGGCACGTTCTGTTTACGTGACATCCCTTACTAGTTGGTTGCGTCGGGTGGTGGCGGGTTTTAATGACACATTATATATTTACACGATCTAACCCCAAAAACCTCTATTATGGATGATATTGGTCGTGAAAGCCTACGTGTTAAATGTTTGGTTATGTTGTGGGTGTACTGGAAATGTGGATCCCTCAGTGAATGATATCAATTGGCTCCACGAAAACCATCGGTAATTGGAATTATCGTTAATCGAATATATAAAATACATGTTAAAGGGCTTAATTTGTTCCAAGACGATCGTAAGTTGACTTTTTGAATGAGCACTCTCAAGTCACCAGGGCACTGTCTGGTTGAGGTTACGTGATGAAGCCGCTTCCTTTCTGCTTGCTCAGCTGCGGGTGAAGACGACGTGCTGACCTCATCCATGGATTGCGCAAACGCAAACCACCTGTGGAACAGAATTAAGCTGGAACAAGTTGAAGCCGTTTCTTCCTACGAGTCTCTGAGAGGTAAAGCACAGAACATCGACGACGTTCTAATCTGCTTCGGTAAAGAGATGTCAGGCATTTCACGATGCGGTCTTCTTCATATGGCTGATGTCGATGTGCAACGGCTACAATTTTGAATTGAGGTTGTTCAGGTCGGATAATTGCGTTGGGAGTAATGTGCAGTGGCGAATCATTGCTGTGATGACGATGCCTCCTCGTATTTGTGGATTGGGCATTGAGTCGTCGTTATTTGTTCCACCGTCTGTTGTTGGCGACCACAGGCTCAGCACACAGCTGGAGCATTTTACTTTTTTTCGATTGTGCACGATCAAGCGTCCACATCTGCTGCCGTGGTTTGTGCAGTGGATCCTGTTTCGGGTTGTAGCTCTATAAGCTCCACGGAAGATCAAAAAAACCTAGGGATCTTCTGCGGCATCGGGTCTTTCACAAGGAGGTGTTTGGTTGTGACTTCTTGTCAACTCCATTTGGCTTTCCAAGCTTTTATCATCGTCATCATCATAATCAGGATTTAAGTTACATTCTTGCAGGTTGAGCACATGTAGCCCAAAAGGGTTTGCAGCGCGATATTAAGCGGTGGTGGTAAGGGACGTTATTGAGATGCTGGTGGGTCAGGAGACGTCCCAGTAAAGCCTCGTAAAATCTGGACTCGTTAGGTGGAGGGCAACGGGCATACTGAAAATAATGTAACATTTTGAAACCATTAATTAGAATTACATGTATACAGTTGGTAACATAGGCCAGTTGTCCTTCATAGCAAATGCTGCTATTGTGGAGGTTACATTCAGCATACCAGTGACATTTCCTTGCTTTTCACATAGAGATAGTATAACGTATAACGCAGGTTTACTATGCCTTGGTATTGTCATGCAAAGACAAAGATCCAAGTGCTTTTGGCGAGCACCTATGAAGGCCGGCACGGCACACGACGGGGTGGGTGGCCAGCACCACGCCCAGCCGCCTTTGTCTCCCAAGTGGCGATATTAACACATCGCACCAGGTGCTCAGTGGAGGCTGAGTCGACCTAGGTGAGGCCCAGAAACCAGTTCAGATAATCGTCACTGGTGTTGGTCGTGAGCAGGAATTGAGCTCAGGTCACGGGGTTCGTAGTGCAGCGTAGTGCTAACTGCTACGCTACCACGTAGTGTATTTGTGTTTTACGTTTCACCGTAATTCCTGAGGGGTGCACGATGGCTTACAACCATACACAAGGAATACATCAGCAAATCTTCACTGATCACGTGATAAATGAAGCACCTCCAATTAGCACGATTGGATACGTACGGTACGAAATAAGTTAAACGTACTTGCAGGAGGATTTCTCCACAACTCTGGCTATCGCTTGATGAAGCTGGTTGTAATTATTGGCAAAAACGTTGTACTCGAATTGTAAATGTTGTTGGTTTAAGCTCCAACACACCTTTGTGCTGAACTGGTAACTAATTGGCACATTTTGTTTACGTGACAAACATTACTTATTGGTTGTTGGGTGGTGGCGAATTTAACGACACGTTTATAAATTTCGATTTAAAGCTTTCGTGACTGCAGGGATTCATTTTCTTGGTTCTTTCGGTAAAGTCTCGTAGAAGGGAAGTAATAAAATAATAAAAATAAAACATAATAAAATAATTCTCACGACGTTTCGGCCACAACGCAAGCAGCTGTCATCAGGTCATTCTTCACCTGTGGACGGCTGCTTGCGTTGTGGCCGAAACGTCGTGAGAATTATTTCATTCTTTTATTTTTATTACTTTATTACTTCCCTTCTACATGACTTTACCGAAAGAACCAAAAAGACACGTTTATATTTACGCGATTTAACCCAAAAACCTCTATCTCTGTGTGGAGTTTGTATCTTCTCACCCTGTTGTGGACGGTTTCCTCGGGGTTCTGTGGCTTCCTCCCAGAGCTAACAAAACACCGTACAGTGTAACTTGTATTGGCCGCAACAAACCGATTATTTAAATTTACCTGCAAATGACTCAATGGGGGAAAACACCCACAGCGAGAACAACATTGCCCCCTCCTGACAAAACTTGGCAGGCTTCCCATGAACAAACTATATATGTATGTATGTTGAACTTCTTTCTCACCGTACGTAGCTGACCGTGCTAATCGGAGGTGCGGGGGGAAGGACAACAAACTAAACACAATAAATGAGTTCTCAATCTCGATGAAGATTTAAAAGTGCATAGCTCCGGTGGCTTCCTAATATCGGAAGGAAGAGCATTCCAGACGGCCGCACAAATGCATCCGAAAGCACCGCGCGATGTGGTGACCTTCTTTGTTCAATGGGCTAACCAAAAGCCACTGCTGCTGCGAGGTGACCGGAGTTTACGTGATGATAGTTTATGCTCCTTGACGAGATCAGTGAGGTATCATGGTTCATTTGTGGCAAGCACTTTCTGTGTAAAGGAGTGCGACTTGATAATGCTGTATTCGTTCAGCAACCAGGGTTTTCATTATTATTCACAAGGGCATAAGCTGCTGGGTGTGATGGTGCCTCCGCCGGGTTTTCATGGGTAAACAAGCGGAATAACAACAACGTATTGCTACTTTTATTATTCACAAGTGCATAATAAGCCGCTGGGTGTGACGGTGCCCCAACCCCATGTCGCAGCGATGGGCGCAGAGAAGCCGTTCCCGTGCGAGGAGTGTGGCCGGAGCTTTGCCAGCCCTGCCGACCTCAAAAAGCACGCGGTGGTCCACGCGTCAGGCCGCTGGCCCCACTTGTGCGACGCCTGCGGAAAGTGCTTCTCCAAGGCATCGCACCTGACGCGCCACTGCAGGACGCACACGGGCGAGCGGCCCTACGAGTGTGACCTCTGCGGCAAGGCCTTCTCCCAGGTGCCCAACCTCAAGAGGCACCGGAGGACCCACAGCGGAGAGCCGCCCGTGGCGGCGTGCGCTGACTACGACGGGGGATTCTCGCGCGGCCCGCAGCTGGTGGCGCACCGGTGGCTGAAGCACGGCAAAGGCGGCACACCATCACCGCCGCTGCCATCAACGTCGTATGGAGACGGTAGTCGCGAGGATTAAAACGGAGACTGCCCTCCGCGCATCTTACATGTCCGCCGGCTTTCGTCAATAAAGCGCATGTCTGCATGCATCTAAAGTATTAGAAGGCGCTTGCACAGTTTTTGCAATCTGGTGGCAGATTTCCTCTTATCTGGAGATCAGCAATGTCATCAATCCCATCCACCGTGCAGAGATTAACATGACCACTGCTGGTTTCAAAGTAAATTCTGGTGCAATTCGTTCAAGGATCTCAGTGAGCCATGCACGGAGTTAAGAAATATAAATAGTGCAGAGTCCACTGGTGGCAGGGCATTCCATAGTTTTGGTGCAGCACATGCAAAGGATCGATCACCCCAGGTGCAGAGTCCAGTTCTCAGCACATGGAGCAGATGTAAATTAGCAGATCAGCGAGGTCGTGATGGTACGTGTGAGTGAATCAGCTGTTGAATGTAAAATGGCGCAAGGCCGTTTAAGGCCCTTGTATGTTAGCAGCAACACTTTAAATTGGACCCTAAATTTAATTGAAAGCCAATGCAGATATTTTATTACAGGTGTAGTGACTGTGATTGTCACTGTGGTGCCGGACTTACGAAGCCACGGCGGATAATGTGTTTGACTTGGGTGAGCGCCGGTCAGCGCGGAGGCACCACGTACAGTGTGCGATGCGGGCTCCCGGTGAAGGAGCGAGAGGGAGTGTCAGCCAGCCAGGGTTACATTGGGGCATGATACGCTGGTTGACCTGCCGACACGTGACCGGATGATATTGGAGGGGGGCCCCCGGTGGACGGGGGCCGCTGGGCCGTCACGTGGTATAAAAGAGCTCTCGGGAGCCTTCGGGAAAGAGCCTGAGAGATCTAGAAGGTGGGCGCGGCGAGGGACGGAGCCAGCCCCAGCCGAGGCCGATATAACGGGGGGCCCCGTGAGGGGCTCAGGGTTCTTCGTGTTGCTGGTGATGAAGATCCACGTCGGGTAAAATAAGCCTCTAGCCACGCGGTCCAAGACCCAGCTTGTGGTCCGGGCCAGGATAGCGAACCGTGTCTAGTTTGCTGTAGCATGGCTAGATGGGCATTCAACACCCAAGTGTAGGTTGTGTTATGTTGAGTTACTGAAATACATTGTGTTGCTCCCAAGACAACGTCTGCGACTCGGTTGGATTCACTACACAAGGGCAATGTGCTCACGGAATGAGGTTCGCGTGAGCATCCTGGCGACTGCGTTCTGAACCAGCCTCAGTCGGCCCAAGACCTTGGCCGGATCCCCAGGTAACAAAGCCTCGCAATAATACGAGAAAAGACAAGGGTGTGCACTCGTCATTAGAGGTGAGTAGGTGACAGAATGTGACGTAAGCGGGCAGTGTTTCTAAGGTAGAAGAAGGAGATCCAGACCATCTTAGAAACGTGTGCATTGAAGGAGAGTGAATGGTCAAGCAAAACTCAAAGTTTGTTAACCACTTTCACGGGACAAGTCGGTACATTGTCAATTTCCAGTTTAAATGCCTCATAGGAAACCAGTTGTTTTGGAGGTCCGATGAGTAAAATATTGACTTTGGTTATGTTTAGATCAGGCATGTCCAAAGTCGGGCCCGCGGGCCGTTATTGGCCCGCGGTCAGATTCATACGGCCCGCAGCTTCGGTCTTATAATGTGTTATTTATGGCTCGCTAGCTCTGTGAGAATAAATAATTCTAGATTTGACGCTTTCGTGACTGCAATGATTCATATTCTTAGGTTTTTTCGGTAAAGTCACGTAGGTAAAAAACATTAAAAAGTAAAATAAAAAATAAATAAAAATCACGACGTTTCGGAGGCAACACAAGCTTCCGTCTTCAGGTGGTACCGTCACAGCCACGACAGCTGTATCAAGTAAATGAGAGATTGCAGAAGCTACCACTCCGTTTATATAATGGTTGGAGAAGGTGGTGGGGCAAGGGCCGCATACTTTTATTAATATGGTAAGGTGAGGCTTAAGACTAAAAATAGACTGCATAACAAAGGCTGAGACTAAAAATAGACTGCACAACTACTTATTTTTTTAAGAGGAGTTGATGACAACATGAACGTGACAGAGGAGTTGCTTGACCTCAAAAGCCTTAAAGGGCAAACCAGAGGAACAGATGTATTCGTTTCTGTTTGTGAAGCTGTTGATTATATGAAACTACCATGGAGTAAAGTTTCTGGGATCATTACCGATGGTGCGCCTGCCATGGATGGTGAGCGAAGTGGATTGTCCACACTGATCTGCAATAAAGTCAGCGAAGAAGCAGGAAACGCTATTAAACTTCACTGTATCATTCACCAGCAGGATCTCTGCGCCAAACATCTCAAATTTGACGATGTTATGAAACCAGTGGCAAAGGAAATCAATTCTATTCACTCTAAAGCTCTATACCACCGACAGTTTCAGCAGTTCTTGCGTGACATCCAGGCTGAATACGGTGACGTAATATATCAACGATGTGAGGTGGCTAAGTCGGGGTCCTCACTGCAGCGATTTTTCTCTCTCAAAGAGGAAATTGGAAATTTTTTGGGTGAGAAGGGACAACCAATGGAAGAACTGTCCGATCCTGTATGGCTGGCAAATCTGGCTTTTTTGGTTGACATAACGAAGCATCTGAATGCGCTGAAAGTTAATCTTCAAGGAAAAGTTGCAGTGGTGAGCCAGCTATACGCTCACATCAAGGCCTTTGGAACCAAACTGCAACTTTTCCAAAGACACTTGTTCCAAACAGAGCCCTGCACCGCACACTTCCCAGCTTTGAAAGAGGTCATTGACAGTTTTCCACAGGACATCGGTGCGCAAATGAAGAGTTATGCAACAGCTATCGTATTTCTTTCTGTGGAATTTAACAAACGCTTTCGGGACTTTGCAGTTATTGAAAAGGACATATTGCTTTTCTCTTCTCCCTTCTCCGTGGACCCTGATGATGCTCCTTCACAGCTGCAGCTAGAGCTCATTGAGCTGCAATGTGACAATGAGTGCCGCGGAAAACACAAGCAGTGTTCTCTTGTTGACTTTTACCGGCAGCTGGACAAAAGCAGATTTCCAGAAATGCGGTCATTCGCTAAGAAAATGCTGAGCTTATTCGGCTCCACATATTTGTGTGAGCAAACATTCTCAGTTATGAACTTAAACAAGAACCGATTGAGGTCAAGGATGAGTGACTCCCACTTGAGTGATATTTTACGCATCTCAACCACTGCCCTCAAGCCAGACCTGGTCTCTTTACTGAAATCTAGATCTCAGTATCACCCTTCTCATTAGTGTCAGCAAGTTATCTGTTCCTTGATCAATCTGAAATCGAGTGTTTTGAACGGTAACATCTGTCACTATTAACAGTGAAAAGCCTAAAGCACACTAATACACTTGGACTTATGGCACTTGTTTTTATTAAACTTTTGAATACGATTTGGTTATAACTGTTGATGTTATGTACCTGTAGATGTGACACAAACTATTGCTTTCTGAAAGATCTTGTAAAAGACAAGGGCAAAATTCACTTGTTTTAAAGTTTGTAATAAAAGACTCGTACGCTTCTCTCTGTCCTGTGTCCTTTATTTGGGTTCGATCTCTTTTCCTTCACGGCACTCCCCCTTACTCTTCGCTCTGCAGCCCCAGGCTGCTATCGCTCACGTAGCCCACTTCACAGCACTCCCCTATATACTCTTCGCTCTGCAGCCCCAGGCTGCTGTCGCTCACGTAGCCCACTTCCCTCCTTGCAGACCCGCTGCTGTCTCGTCGTGCAGACTCCCCCGCTGCCGAACTCCACCCTTGCAGACCCGCTGCTCTCTCTGCAGTCTCCTCGCTGCTCCTCCAGCCCCGGGGTCGGTCACCGTTGGCCGACGGTGCCGATCCTCGGAGTGTGTGTGTGTGTGGCGATCTCGCCACTCTCTTCCCCACTCCGCCCTGGGTGGCCTCACACTTTCCCAGTCTCCGATCACTCCCTACTGCTTCCGGTTTCTCCCCTTATAGACCTGAACCCTCTCCCCCACGTGACGTAACTCCTCCCCCCATGACGTCACCTCCGGAAGGTCGTCCACGCCCGCATTACACCACCCTCCCCCGTAGAGAAAATCCAGCCGACCTCGGCTGAACACAACTCCAACAACAATGCGGGCGAACACGACCGAATATGAAAAAGGACACAGAACACACAATATTATATCGAAGAACAAGAACACAACACAATAATTAACGAAATGTGAGGGATTTTGAGCGGGTGTGGGTCACCGGACCGTCCCGGACGGTCGGCGGCCCTCCCGCTGAACGAGAACGTGGCAGGGTTTTAAGAGCGACAGGTTGAAGTTCGTCTGTCGCTATTGGAAGCCTGGCAACGTCCCAGTCCCCCAATCTTGCCGGCGCAGCATCAGGGGCGTCCCGCAATTGCGACCGCGGCGGGGTTGGAAGGGCTGCGGGTCTCAAAGGTTCCGCAGCCGTGTTAGGCGCACCCCGAGCTGAGTCTTCTTTCCCCTGCCACGTTACGGCCGGCTCGTCTGTAAAAGGCACAACAGGCGCTCTTGCAAGGTCACCAGGCACCGGCAAAGGCGCGTCGGCAGCAACAGACCCCGGCAAGGCAATCTCAGGAGATGACGCATCAGGTCGAGGGGCCACGTATGGTTTCAACTGAGATGTGTGGACGAACCAACGCCGAGATCCAAACCGAACACGCGCCGACTGTGGGTTGGGAACCTCAATGAGGCGAACCGGCCCCTGCCATGGTTTGTGTAACTTAGGAGAGGTACCTGGCCGCACCTGTGGACAATGAAGCCAGGCCAGGTCCCCCGGTTTCCAGGGGCATTCCCCTTTTGAACGTCGTGCACACCTCTCATTCCGAGCCTGGGCTTTGGCCGTAGCCACGCGGGCCCCTTCCCGCGCCACAGTGACTCGGCGAACGGTGTCCTGAATATAGTCAGGAAGAGGCTTAGCAGGTCCCCTCGCTCCGGTTCCCAACTGTTCATTAATCGGCGGTACGTTTTCACGACCGTACATAAGAAAAAACGGCGAATATCCTGTAGCGTGCGGCGTCATTCGGTACGCAGAAAGCACCCCAGGGATATGCAAATCCCAATCCGATTGTTTTTCACTAACCGTATGGCACAACATGGCGGACAGAGTCCGATTTAGCCGTTCCACCATACCATCCGTTTGCGGGTGGTAGGGAGATGTCCGAATTTTCTTTGTTCCAAGAGCCGCACACACCTCCCCCAACAATTTAGACGAAAAATTCCGGCCTTTGTCCGTAAGGAGCCTCTCTGGCGCCCCCTTGTCCATAACATACCCAAATAGAAAGGCGTCTGTGATAGACGCCGCTGACTGGTCAGGCAAAGGCCAGGCCATCGGCCAGCGGGAGAGGTACTCCACCCCTACCAGCAAATATTTATTTCCCCTAGCGGATGGCGGAAAGGGTCCCAAAATATCTAACGCCACCAACTCATTAACTCGAGACACTTGAATAAATTGTATAGGCGGCACATATGGATGTTTAGGTGGCTTACGGCGGGCACAATCGGGACACGCACGAACGTGTCCGACGACATCCGTCGTCATGCCGTGCCAATAGTAATCTCGCTGCAGCGTCAATAGGGTCTTTTGCACCCCCAGATGTAAAAGCGTGTCACAATGCAGAGTCCTAATCAATTCGTACCGCAATGATGCCGGTACAACAAGACGCCAGCGTTCCTGTATTCCTTCCCTCCACATCAGCAAGCCATCACGGAGAGCAGTTTCCGGCACACCCCCCGCACAGAGACCCCCCTCTCCCTTCACTGGCCGCTTATGTAATGTCACCAAAGAATCATCCAACATTTGTTCTCGGATCCACACGGACCTCGGGAGATGTAAAATGTCATCAGCCGGTCCCCCATCAGCCGGCCCCGGCTCAAGCGGAGCTTCAGGCACCTCGACTGCCAACGCGACAGGCTGAGGGGGGTGCTGAATCGGGCCACACCTATGCGTCCCCGACGCACACGCGCAAGGGGATCGCTGCGGCAGCCTGGAAAGTGCGTCCGCATTAGCGTGACGCACTCCCTTCCGATGGTGAATTTGGAAGGAAAATTCTTGCATCGTGTCCAACCACCGCGCCAGCTGGCCGGATGGTTGGTCCATTTTAAGAGCATACTGCAAGGCCGCATGATTCGTGCGAACAATAAACGAACGACCGTACAGATACGGTCGAAATTGGCGGAGAAAAAAAACAATAGCCAAAAGTTCCCTGCGTGTGACGCAGTAGCGGGTCTCAGCGGGAGACAAAACCCGGCTACCATACGCCACCACGCGTTCCACACCACCCTTGGACTGAGACAACACCGCCCCAATACCCGTGTCACTCGCGTCCGTATCCAGAATAAAGGGATGTTCAAAATCCGGATAATCCAACGTCGGCGCCGTAGCCAATAGATCGCGTAGGCTTCGAAACGCTGCCTCCTCTGGCGGTCCCCAAGCAAATTTATGTCCTTTTCCCGTAAGGAGATGCAAAGGCCTCGCGATCGTAGCAAAATTTGTAACAAACCTCCGATAATATGAGGCGAACCCCAAAAACCGACGCACATCCCCCACCGTGGCAGGGGTTGGCCAGTCACGGACGCACGCAGTCTTGTCCGGATCCGTGGCCACCCCATCCGCACTGACGATGTGCCCCAGATAACGCACGGAGTGTTGCAGTAGGTGACATTTCTTAGGCTTAAATTTCAAATTAGCAGAACGCATCCTGGTGAACACAGCCTCCAACCGCGATAAATGCTCGTCAAATGTGCGGCTGAAGACGATAACATCGTCTAAATATATAAGACACGTCTCCCACTGCAACCCCGTTAATACCAACTCCATTAACCTCTGAAAAGTGGCAGGGGCCGCATTCAGCCCCATCGGAAGGCAGTTAAATTGGAATAACCCCTGCGGCGTACGGAAAGCAGTTTTTTCTCGCGAGGACTCGTCAAGGGGAAGCTGCCAGAAGCCCGAAGAGAGATCTAGCGTTGAGAAAAACTTGGCCCCCGACAATGCATCGAGAGAGTCGTCCATACGCGGCAGGGTATACGCATCTGCCACCGACACTTTATTTAATTTACGAAAATCTACACAAAATCGCAATTTTCCATCTTTCTTTTTGACCAAAACAACAGGCGCGCCCCATGGGCTGCTAGACGGAGATATTATGTCCGCAGCCAACATGTCATCCACTGCCCCTCGAACATGCTCGCGCTCCGCCGGGCTCATCCGGTGCGAGTTTAACCGAATAGGGGCAGCGTCCCCTGTGTCAATATGATGGTAAAGCAACGAGGTGCGTCCCAAGTCCAAATCGTCAGAGCTAAACACATCAGAATAGCTCAATAATAATTTACGAATCGCACAACGTTGTTCCCCGGAAAGAGCCGAATTCTCCGCACACAATTCAGCGATCCAGCGATCATCTGCAGCTCCGGCCCCCAAAACACCTCCGACAACCCCCCCGCTGGACAAATTATCATGAGCTGTAAATGCAGTAGTGGCATGTGCCACAACAGTACCCGCCAGCACACACACGCTTTCGGTACCCGCGTTAAGCACTTGCAAAAACGGTTGTTGGTCTGGCCGGACAATAGTTTGTGCCCCAACCAGCGCCGATCCACCCGTAATAGCGGCGGACGGCGACAACAAAACACCAATCGCTCCTTGACGACCAGGTACAGGCTTCCGATAACGCAAGGGAATGAGTATCTGTGAGCCAGGTGGAATATCGACAGACACCTCGGACAACGCCTGCACCTGGGCGACAGGATCAGGTCGCCCCCAGGGCGACGGCAAAAACGCAATTTTTCGGCCTTCCGGTAGTTCAATGCAGTTCTCATTAATTCGAATCAGAATGGGCATTTTGGCCAGAAAATCGGTCCCTAACAAACAAGGAACGGCAAGAGACCTTGAAATTAACACAATTCCCGAGGCCGACACTCCCCCGATAGCGATGTTAGCGTTCACCTGGCCCACAATGCCCATGCTACTCCCATTCGCGGCGACGCAGGAAGCGTAAGCTGGACTCACGGCCTCTGGTGGGATGTTCAACAGATGAAATATTACATCAGAAATAATGGTCGCGGACGCTCCAGAATCTACCAAAATCCGTACGTCCACCCCTTGTATCGACCCAGGTACGGTGGACGAACCGGTACCGGCCGCGACAACCCGCCGAGCCAGCTTACGCCACTGCGTCAGCGAGCGACAAGGCGCAGTCAATGGCCTCCCATTCTCAACAACACCCGGATCGCATGACAACGGTGATGAATGAGGTGTCAAGCCTTGCCGGGTGTCTGGTGCGCACCGACTTGCCTGTGCTGGCGAATCCGTTCTTGGAGCGGCCGCAGGCGAGGCCTCCTGCTGGGGCGGACCCGGAACGCGGCCCCAGCAGTCCCGAGCGTAATGGCCCTTACGCCCGCAGTGGAAACAGTCGATGTCGTTACGGCGCGCTGCGGACGCCCCGTCCCGACGCGGCCGTGTCGGCGGCGCAGCCCGTGGCCCCAGCCCCCCTCGGCCCGTCCACGGAGCCGCGGCAGCCGACAGCTCCTGCGGGCCCCTGTCGTCTGGCACATAAACTGCCTTTTTGGGGTCCCAACCCAAGGCTCCCCCTTCGACGATAGGCCCCCCCGTTCACGCCGTAACCTGCTTCCACCGGCGCAGGTTGAACTGGGCATCTAGACATTTGGCCGCAGCCCGGGAGGTGAGCTTCTCATGACCACACACCGGCATAGGAATGCCGAGATCCCGGGACAGCTCCAGCATCTTCCCCAGGATGAGAGGTTCCAGCAGGTCAGGCTCCGTCTCCGGATATGCAGCCATAGCCAGTTCCAGCACCGCGCCCCTATACGCCACCGGAGACTCCTCGGGTGCGCGCTGTCGTTGCACAAACTGGCGATGAGCATCGTCCGGTGGCTCGTAAGCGTCAGCCATTTCGTCGAATACACCTCGCAACGTTTTCTTCTTCGAGGCTTTTATCGAGCGAAAGAATCTAACAGACTCGTCATCGAGAAGAGTCGGAAGAACTTCTAATGCCTCGGCGTCAGTCCACCTCGCCGTGCGTACCGCTGCTAAAAATCTGCAGGCGAACGCACTCCAATCTCCCCCGATGGAGAATTCTTTTACAGTCGTCAAGTGACGACTGCGACCTCTTGGCGCGCTCCCTCCAGCCGCTGACTCATCGGGTGGCAGATTCAACATGGCGTCGCAATGTGGTGTCGACAAGATGGCGGCCTTACGCCGCGAAGGGCCCAAAATGGCGGCTTCCCGCCTTTCCTCGTGCGCCACGCCCAAGATGGCGTCCTCACGCCGCGTGGCTGATGGCGTCGACAGCGAAGACAACCCGGGCTCCTGCGGACCACCAACATCTTCTCCAGACGCCGTTCTCGGCGTGACGAGCTCACACAACTGTGCAAGTACGTTCTTGAGAGTTTCAAGTTGCTCCGCCATCTGACTCCATCTTAAATCCATGTCCTTTGGTGCAGACGGGTCCGCCGACGCGACGACCTCTTGGACCCCCGGACCAGCACTCGTCCCAGCACGGATCTCTTCCTCTGCCGGAGTCAGGTCCACCGTAGGAGGAAGGTCTTCGTCGTCGGAAGAAGAAGCCGAAGCCGGAGACGGAATATTCTTTTTTCTCAGTTGTTTTGCCATGCCGTTACACTTCCAACACCAGTGTAATAAAAGACTCGGACGCTTCTCTCTGTCCTGTGTCCTTTATTTGGGTTCGATCTCTTTTCCCTCACGGCACTCCCCCTTACTCTTCGCTCTGCAGCCCCAGGCTGCTATCGCTCACGTAGCCCACTTCACAGCACTCCCCTATATACTCTTCGCTCTGCAGCCCCAGGCTGCTGTCGCTCACGTAGCCCACTTCCCTCCTTGCAGACCCGCTGCTGTCTCGTCGCGAAGACCCCCGCTGCCGAACTCCACCCTTGCAGACCCACTGCTCTCTCTGCAGTCTCCTCGCTGCTCCTCCAGCCCCGGGGTCGGTCACCGTTGGCCGACGGTGCCGATCCTCGGGGTGTGTGTGTGTGTGGCGATCTCGCCACACTCTCTCTTCCTCACTCCGCCCTGCGTGGCCTCACACTTTCCCAGTCTCCGATCACTCCCTACTGCTTCCGGTTTCTCCCCTTATAGACCTGAACCCTCTCCCCCACGTGACGTAACTCCTCCCCCCATGACGTCACCTCCGGAAGGTCGTCCACGCCCGCATTACAAGTTTAATGATAACAGACCACTTTGCATTAATTACTGTTTAAAATGTTCATGAGGCAAAGATATTTAACTCATGGAAATTTAAGGTATTTTATACAGTTTGTTCAATGTTATCTGACTGAATGAAAGGCATAATTGTGTTTTTAGAGTTGTTCACGTCTGCCTGAGTGGCTTATATTTGGTTACATTGTCATTTGAAAAACAAGTAAACCCGTAAAAACAAAGTTTTTCACTATAAATCCTTTATATGCGTGGCGGCTAGAGTCTTTTCGTCTTCTGGCTTGAGATGGCTGCCACCTATGGGTCAGATGATGGTCTGCCAGTATTAAGCAATTGGTAATTAAATATTTAATTTGTTTTCCCTAAACAGTGTAAAATTTTGGGAATTTTTTTTCACGAACATTAATTGTCTCGCACAACGAGTCTGTGTGGAAAATGTCAGCTCGATTGGATCACGGGAAGTGGGTTAAAAAACGACCGAAAGATTTGCACAGTCGTAAGCAAGCAAGCAAGCACACAAGCAAGCAAGCACGCAAGCAAGCGAACTTAATATAAAGGATTTAATAAAGGTAATTGTGACAATGAATTTTTTTTATAAGTGTGTATTTTCACGTAACTTTTGTGGTGAATAAAATGTCAGAAGGAACTATTGGCCCCTGGGCATCTTCACTTTATCAAATTTGGCCCTCTTTGCAAAAAGTTTGGACACCCCTGGTTTAGACGATACGCGGGGGACGATACACGCGGGATCTACGGAGTTTCCCTGCGACTCTTCAGCAGCAGGGGAAGCACGGCAGCCGGTGGCACCTCACTTTGTTGGTGACACCGGAGCGGCAGAGACACGGGGAGAGACAAGAGACACGGGGAGAGACAAAGACGTACGCAGACGCGCTCTCTCGTCTCTCGCTCTCCCCCTGTGAGACTCGAGCCTCCTGTGCGGGGAGAGTGCACGGAGACTACACGGGGGGGGGGGGGGGGTCTGTGTCTTTGCTTTGCGTTGTGCAAAAAGTGTCGCCTAATGGTGAACCCGCGTTATAGCAGAAACGAGTTATAGCGTGAACACGCGTTAAGCGAGGATTTACCGTAGAAAAATTTTGTCACGAGTACGTGAAACCCGCCAATATATGAAGGGTTCCCTGTACAATCATGAATACGACAAACAATCCCGTGCATGTGCGTCTCCCCTTCATTATGTGGCACCGGCTGCTGCTGCCGCCGCCGCTAAGCCTCGCTTCATTTCAGAGGAGGACGCCACTCGCACCGCACGAAAACTCACAAAGCAGTCCACCTGGAGCTCCAGTCAGCCTGGAGCTCCAGTCAGTCAGCCTTGAGCTCCAGTCAGTCAGCCTGGAGCTCCAGTCAGTCAGCCTGGAGCTCGAGACAGTCAGCCTGGCGCTCGAGGCAGTCCACCTGGAGATCGAGTCAGTCAGCCTGGAGCTCGAGACAGTCAGCCTGGCGCTCGAGGCAGTCCACCTGGAGATCGAGTCAGTCAGCCTGGAGCTCCAGTCAGTCAGCCTGGAGCTCGAGGCAGTCAGCCTGGAGCTCAAAGCAGTCAGCCTGGAGCTCGAGACAGTCCACCTGGAGATTGAGGCAGTCAGCCTGGAGCTCCAGTCAGTCAGCCTGGAGCTCGAGACAGTCAACCTGGAGCTCGAGGCAGTCAGCCTGGAGCTCGAGACAGTCAGCCTTGAGCTCCAGTCAGTCAGCCTGGAGCTCCAGTCAGTCAGCCTGGAGCTCCAGTCAGCCTGAAGCTCCAGTCAGTCAGCCTGGAGCTCCAGTCAGTCAGCCTGGAGCTCGAGGTAGTCAGCCTGGAGCTCAAAGCAGTCAGCCTGAAGCTCGAGACAGTCCACCTGGAGCTCAAAGCAGTCAGCCTGGAGCTCGAGACAGTCAGCCTGGAGCTCAAAGCAGTCAGCCTGGAGCTCGAGGCAGTCAGCCTGGAGCTCAAAGCAGTCAGCCTGGAGCTCCAGTCAGCCTGGAGTTCGAGGCAGTCAGCCTGGAGCTCCAGTCAGCCTGGAGCTCCAGTCAGCCTGGAGCTCGAGGCAGTCAGCCTGGAGCTCCAGTCAGTCAGCCTGGAGCTCGAGGCAGTCAGCCTGCAGCTCGAGACAGTCCACCTGGAGATCGAGGCAGTCAGCCTGGAGCTCGAGGGAGGCAGCCTGGAGCTCGAGGCAGCCTGGAGCTCGAGGCAGCCTGGAGCTCGAGGCAGTCAGCCTGGAGCTCCAGTCAGCCTGGAGCTCAAAGCAGTCAGCCTGGAGCTCCAGTCAGTCAGCCTGGAGCTCGAGACAGTCAGCCTGGAGCTCCAGTCAGTCAGCCTGGAGCTCGAGGCAGTCAGCCTGCAGCTCGAGACAGTCCACCTGGAGCTCGAGGGAGGCAGCCTGGAGCTCGAGGCAGCCTGGAGCTACAGTCAGCCTGGAGCTCGAGGCAGTCAGCCTGGAGCTCGAGGCAGTCAGCCTGGAGCTCGAGGGAGGCAGCCTGGAGCTCGAGGGAGCCTGGAGCTCGAGGCAGTCAGCCTGGAGCTCCAGTCAGCCTGGAGCTCGAGGCAGTCAGCCTTGAGCTCGAGGGAGGCAGTCTGGAGCTCCAGGCAGCCTGGGGCTCAGCGCCTCTAGCTGGGAAGAGGACAAGTGGACACCACTGCTGCAGTAGTAATCATGCTGCTTCTGCAGTAGTAATGCTGCGGCATAAGTAGTAATCATACAGCTGCTGCTGCAACAGCGGTAATGCTTCTGTTGCTAATTTTGCAAGGAAAAAAATCTCGAAAAGTTCATCTCCGGTGTTAATTTATTTAACGTTATGAACAAAAACCGATTGACATTGTCACGACTCTCCCTCTTTAAAAAAACGCTGTGCCAATCCTTGCGATATAAAAATATTTAATTATATATCTTGGTTTAATATTACTTTTTATCATACAATCAACAAAAACATGGCCTATGGGATAACATGGCCCCTGTGGGAGGGTGAGTCGGCCCTGGGCTCAGTGCCACCTGAGGCCATCACCACCCAGGGAGGGGACCCCCTCGGCACCCGCGGCTCGCTGCCTCCTCTTGGGGGCCGCGCGTGGGGCGCGATTCGCCGCGACCCCTTGGCGCGGGGCGCGATTCGCCGCGACCCCTTGGCGCGAGGGAGGCGGAGACCACGCGCACTGTACTCGCTCTACTGTACTCGCGACAGTATCCGCACCACACTGCACACTCTGCACCACACACACCGCTCGCTACTCTACACTCTCTCTACACTATATACTCTCTCTACTGTACTCTCCCTACTCTACACTACTCTCTCTACACTGTCTACTCTCTCTACAGTTCTAGAAGCATCCAGCAGCATCCCACTACACCGAGGCGGCAGCCGTAGAACCGCGAATCCCGACGTCGTTCTGTTCGCCAAAAGCCGCGTTGTGTTCGATTCGCGTCGTCAAAAAAGTGTGTTCCCTAATATGCGAATCGCCGCTTTGTATCCGATTCGCGGTGTGAACACACGCGCCATAGGAGGACAGACTTCTCCATTTACCAGCAATGACCCCCCCCCCCCCGGTTTAATGAGCGTCCTGGTCACTCCCTCTAAGTGTAGCAGTGCGGAATTCGCACGGTGACATGTTGCCGACGTGGTGGTTGTGGTGAAGTTGGTGGTGGTGGTGTTGTTCAGAAACTCACTCAGACACACACACACAGAGACACACACACACACAGACACACACACACAGACACACGTACACAAATACACATACACAGATACACACACACACAGAGACACACAGACATACACACAGATACACACACAGACACACACACAGACACACACACAGATACACACACAGACACACACACAGATACACACACACAGACACACACAGATACACACACAGATACACACACAGACATACACAGACACATACACAGATACACACACAGATACACACACACACAGACATACACACAGATACACACACAGAGGCACATACACACACACAGACACACGTACACAGATACACACAGAGAGACACACAGAGACACACAGACATACACACAGATACACACACAGACACACAGAGACACAGATACACACACAGATACACACACACAGATACACACACAGACACACACACAGATACACACACACAGACATACACACAGATACACACACAGACACACACACAGATACACACACAGACACACACACAGATACACACACAGACCTTCTGCCGTGATTGGAGCTCTCTGATTGGTCAAAGCCAACGCCTTACAGCCAATCAGGTTAGGTCCTTCCTACCCACGTGATGCGGGATTTGTTTTCCCGCTAAATTTATTTGGCTCCTCCTTCTCGCCCCTCCCCGCTCCGCCTCGGAGCCAATCAGATTAGGTTCCCCCTACCCACGTGACGCCCCTCCCCGCTCCGCCTCGGAGCCAATCAGATTTGTTTCCCGCCTACCCACGTGGTGCCAGCCGCCATCTTGAGAGTGGTGAGGGCGATTTTTGATGTTTTTGTTTAAATTTCGGTGTCGAAATTAACGACGATGACGACCCCCCAGAGGCACGAGATCGCCTCTCGTGAGGGAAAACACGAGGTAAAGAACGTCCTCCAATGTCCAGCCCGTGATTTGCAGATGGTTTACAGGTGCAGTGTTGAGTCTATGGTGCAGTGTTGAGTCTATGATGCGTTGTTGAGTCTATGGGGGCAGTGCTGAGTCTATGGTCATTCCATTGACAAAATACAAACGCTTGAATTTGTGAATAGTTTACCTCATGAGGGGCATGAGATGTGCCAGTATTCGTTGAGATGACTGTTTTCTTTTTCAGCGAGTACTTTAATGCTTAAAATGGACATCGTGGCTGGAATAAAATTGCATCTGTGCTTTGTAGAATTGCACCTTCTATGCGTTTGCTTCTGTGACCTCGCGTAGGGGTCAAATCTACAGAGCACGCTGCAAATTATCGATCCGAGACCCGCAACAAGAGAGGAATTGCGGGGAAGTTCAAGTTCATTTCAAGTTCATGTATTAGGTATAGAGCCCTGTGAGCCATTCGGCTCTTGAATCGGGTGCAACCGCAACAAACAAGAAACAAAAACATGAACAAGAAAACATCTTAAAGTGAATATGTGACTGAGTGCAAACAGAAAATCCAAGAAAAAACAGCAAAATATTGCAGAAAAAATCAACGTACACCAACGCTGTGTGCAAAAACCCCAGTGGGATGCAAGTCAAACAACAACAACAACCACAAGACAACTTAGATTAAGGCCATCAGTCTAACTGTACATCAACAAACAAACATGGCCAAACCAAAAAAACTTTTCGAAATCACCAAAATAAAGCCATGAAAGCAATGAAACAGCAAGAAGTGGAAGACAATGATGGGGAATTTCTGATGAAGATCATTATCTGGATGATGATGGTGAAGATAAGTTAGCGGCTGGGATAAAAATGCCGATTGTGTCATTTTGACTTAAAACTCTCGTGATTGCAGGAATAAAATATTATTTGGTTCTTTCGGTAAAGTTACGTGGAAAGAAAAATAAAGTGAATAAAAGTATTAAAAAAAGCTTTAAAATCTCGAATGTCGACTGTAGCCTGCTTCTTAAGCTGGGTGAGTGTACTGACAGTCTACAATGTAGACTGTAGTGTAGAGTATACATTATAGACTGCCAGTACACTCACCAAGCTTAATGACCAGGCTACAGTCTACAATATAGACTGTCAGTACACTCACCCAGTTTAATAACCAGGCTACAGTCTACACTATAGACTGTCAGTACACTCACCCAGCTTAATAACCAGGCTACAGATTATTATCTACGGAGTCTGTAGTATAAAGTGGACGCATCGTGTTGGGGGGGGGGGGGCGAAGAGGACATGACACTGTGAAGAAATATCCGCAGAGTAACGTATGTACGTCTTGCCTGCTGTAAAACGCGTAAAAGGAAATGAGCTCGTGCGAACGCGCATCACTTGGCAGGGTCCACCCCCCCCCCCCCACGCAATTGGCGTCAGTTGGTACGGTCGATGTCGAGCAATAAGTAAGTAATTAATAATAGAAACGGCACAAATGTGTTAATTAAACTACTTTAAACTTTACGGACGGGAAAACGGAATAGCCTGTTCCCACCACGGGGCTTAGGGTGTGCCGCCTGGCAAATTATTTCGGTCTTAAACCCCACCGTCCGAGAGCCAAATCCCCCGCAAGCGCGAGCGCACGGAGACTTTTATATATAAAAAAAAAGAAAAGAAAGAAGAAAAAAGAAGAAAAAAGAAAGAAAAGAAGAAAGAAAAGAAGAAAGATATTAGAACTCCAGGAGACGTCGCTCACGTCCTTGGAGAGTAGCTCAGTTGGTAAAGCATTCACCTACTGACCTATTCTTCAAGTACGTGGGATCGATTCCCGCATTCTCCAAGCGCAATATTTTTTTAAAATCAAATTTTAAATGTTACTTCCCAGCGTTAGTGTCTGTGACATCTTCACATTGGTGAACCAGCCTGGAAGTGCACTGACCTCTTGTCGCTCTCGATGTTGCTGTTTTGAAGCCCCTGTTAAGACGTTAGAGATGTGACGAGAAATAAAAAAATATAAAAAAATATTATCGAGCTTGGCAGGAGTGGAACAGTCAGCCGTGTGCCCCGTGACGTCACAGACCCCACCACGTGACTCGCACGCCCCCCAGGGGACCTGAAACGTCGGCTGAGCCGCAGTGTTGAGTCTACGGCGCAGCGCGCAGTCTTATCAGTTCTACGGAATCCGAGTCGCACTCGCGTCACGTGGTCGCCTATCCGCACTACGCATTATAAACGCGCCCTGCCAATCTCACGAGATCGCAGCTGCCTGCAGCCTCCTGCCCTAGGTGTCGGCACGCGACGTCGGACCTCCTCCTCCTGCTGCTGCTGCTGCACTCCACACGAAGACATTGTTGAGTGTGTGAGCTCACAACGACGGAGAAAAGAACTCAAGACCCCCTCCCAAGACGTCGACGCAGCGTTGCGCCGGTGAGCCCTGCGGTAAGGCCTAGTCCCTGGGAGTGCCACCGGTCTCGGCTAGATTGCTCAGCCGGCCGAGGTCGCACCTTGGCCGGCTGGGGCTGGGCTGCTACCCCCCCCCCCCCCCCCGTGACTGCGAGAGTGAGACTTTAGACAAAGGTGCCCCGTGTAGCCTCTAGCAGGATGTAGGGGCAAGTGCTGTTAGTAGCACCTGTACACAGACAAAGGTGCCCCATGTAGCCTCTAGCAGGCTGTAGGGGCAAGTGCTGTTAGTAGCACCTATACACAGACAAAGGTGCCCCATGTAGCCTCTAGCAGGCTGTAGGGGCAAGTGCTGTTAGTAGCACCTATACACAGACAAAGGTGCCCCATGTAGCCTCTAGCAGGCTGTAGGGGCAAGTGCTGTTAGTAGCACCTATACACAGACAAAGGTGCCCCGTGTAGCCTCTAGCAGGCTCTAGGGGCAAGTGCTGTTAGTAGCACCTATACACAGACAAAGGTGCCCCGTGTAGCCTCTAGCAGGATGTAGGGGCAAGTGCTGTTAGTAGCACCTATACACAGACAAAGGTGCCCCGTGTAGCCTCTAGCAGGCTGTAGGGGCAAGTGCTGTTAGTAGCACCTATACACAGACAAAGGTGCCCCGTGTAGCCTCTAGCAGGATGTAGGGGCAAGTGCTGTTAGTAGCACCTATACACAGACAAAGGTGCCCCGTGTAGCCTCTAGCAGGCTCTAGGGGCAAGTGCTGTTAGTAGCACCTATACACAGACAAAGGTGCCCCGTGTAGCCTCTAGCAAGCTGTAGGGGCAAGTGCTGTTAGTAGCACCTATACACAGACAAAGGTGCCCCGTGTAGCCTCTAGCAGGATGTAGGGGCAAGTGCTGTTAGTAGCACCTATACACAGACAAAGGTGCCCCGGGTAGCCTCTAGCAGGCTGTAGGGGCAAGTGCTGTTAGTAGCACCTATACACAGACAAAGGTTCCCCGTGTAGCCTCTAGCAGGCTGTAGGGGCAAGTGCTGTTAGTAGCACCTATACACAGACAAAGGTGCCCCGTGTAGCCTCTAGCAGGCTGTAGGGGCAAGTGCTGTTAGTAGCTATACACAAAGGTCCCCCGTGTAGGTGATGGTTGGTGATAGTTGGTGATGGTAGTGATGGTGGTGATGGTGGTGGTGATGGTGGTGATGGTGGTGGTGATGGTGGTGGTGATGGTAGTGGTGATGGTGGTGGTGGTTGGTGATGGTTGTGATGGTGGTGATGGTTGTGATGGTGGTGGTGATGGTGGTGATGGTTGGTGATGGTTGTGATGGTGGTGGTGATGGTTGTGATGGTGGTGGTGATGGTGGTGATGGTTGGTGATGGTTGTGATGGTGGTGGTGATGGTTGGTGGTGATGGTGGTGATGGTTGGTGGTGATGGTGGTGGTGATGGTGGTGATGGTGGTGATGGTGGTGGTGATGGTGGTGATGGTGGTGGTTGTGATGATACAGGGAGCTGTTCTCACTGCATCACCACCCTCAACAGCAACGACGACAAGAAGCCGCAGCGATCTGCCATGGAGCGAGCCGGCGGCGGTGGCGGCGGCGGCCGCGGCGGCGTCAGCGGAGGCGGCAGGAGGGCGGAGAACCGGCTCGCACGGCCGTCCGCGGGCCTCGGGGGCCGCTCCAGGCCGTCCGCGGGAGCCCCCCCGCAGAGCGGCGGCGGAGAGCGCCCCGGAGCGCGAGCTGGGGGGGGGGGGGCGGCGAGGGGGAGAGGGGCGGAGGGCGCCGGGAGAGCGAGAGCAGTGGACACGGGGCGTCACTCGTGGGACTCGCGAGAGCGGTGGGAGAGGCGGGCGTTTCGACGCCAGACGCACACGCCGAGGGAGAACGCCAGGAACCTAGGAGGAGAGGGGCTGCGCGCACACAGGGGGGGGATGCAATGGGAGGTTCGGGGGAGCGCGGGGGGGAGGGGGGGGGAGACGGGACGGGGGGGGAGGGAGGGCTCGGGGTGGTGGAGCCGGGTCACAGAGCGGCTGCGGCGGGTCACGAGGGGCGTGGGTGACGTGGGGCTGGCGAGTCCCTTCGGGAGCGGAGAGCGCGGGAGAGCGGGGACGGCCAGAGGGGGGGCTCGGCCCCCCGGGGGCCCCCCCTCAACATGAGTCTCGTTTGGCGACTGCCTCGCGACGACGGGAGGTTGGTGGCCATGAGAGCCGCAAGTTCCCCGTTGCCACGGCGGGTTCCCAAACTGTAGAGAGGAGGAGGGGACGTCGTCAGCGGCCCGTTGATTATAACACTGGTCATAAACGCACTATCCTAAAAATACAGCACCGTATTGTAACACTAAAGCAGTCACTGACTCGCAACGACTTGCAATCATAAGTGACAGAGTTAATTTCGGGTAAAATCAATGAAAATGGAGTATGCCGATAGCATGAAAATGAGATGTCTAAAACAGCTGCAAAAGTCCAGGCCAGCATTTTTTTTTTTGTTGACCAGTGTCATCAATGCGTTATCCGCCCGAGTGTTGCCCTATCGCCAATGTGTATATCTATATTTTGTTGACCAGTATTATTGGTTGTTTATTGTTTATTGCTGTCGGTGATTTTCGTTTTCACGTTTGAGATTAAACGTCCCTTCAATAGCATGACAGTGACACGGGGTGTCTCCTACGTGTGTGTGCGTTGTGTTTATTAAACGCAATAGACAGGAACACATTACGTTAAGTTACATTTAGATTTAAAGCTTTGATGACTGCAGGGATTCATATTCTTGGTTCTTTCGGTAAACTCACGTAGAAGGGAAACAATTATTTTATTCCATGGGAACCTCATTTGCCAGTAAAAATATGATAATTGGTTTTTTACCCTTCTATCTGGCAACAAAACTGACACCTTTTTACAAGGAGTCATGTTTGCATAGACCGCAATACCTGCAGTCATAATACAAACAAAAGACATAACTCTGATAATGTGCACTGTCCTTGAAGTTGATTGGTCCACACCCGCGACAGCTTTCCTTAGAGCCTAGTCTCATGGGTTGGACCAGATGACGCCAAAAGGCGCACAACTCAGACAATGCACCATCAGAGTATGTGTAGTGGTGATATGTGCTGGGGTAGGGATCGTGTGCCAGCGCGTAGTGATTGGCTGTGTGTGTTGGTGACGCGCGCTGACGGTGAAGGATCAGGGGTCAGCGCGGGGTCGGGGGTTATGAGGCTGTGATTGGCTGGGTATCGGTGACGCGCGCTGACAGCGATGGGATCCTGGGGCCAGCGCGCGGGGATTGGTCAACTAAGGGGGATGCTCACGTCGAGGTCCGCATACGCCCCGTCTCCCGAGAGCGGGGGCTATATAAGGTGGTGCGCACAGGCGCACGGGGAGTTGGTGATCAGCGAAGACTGAAGACGGCGGAGGAAGAGATAGGGCCTTGCGGCACCTAGTCCCGCTGTCCTTGTAAGGGTTGGGCTCTGTGTGACCCAGAGGCGGGACCCTGGGACCCGGGGCCGAACGTCCGTGTGAGGGCCGGCTCTCGGGACCCAGAGGTTGTGACCCACGCCCAAGCTGGGGTGGGTCTGTAGGCTCCACGGACGTTACGGGGCTGGAGTGTAGTGTGAGCATGCAGCGTGAGCCATAGTAACTACACGTGTCAGTGGAGTGTGTAGTGGGAAAGGTAGTGACCACACGTGTCAGTGAAGTGTGTGTAGTGTGAGGAATAGTGACCACACGGTGTATCGTGACAAGTCAAGGTTTAATAAAAAGTGTGCTACCCGTCAAGTGGTTTCCTGCCGTCATTCTGAATACTTCATATGTGTGGTGTGTGTGTGTGTGCGGTGTGTGTGTGTGTGCGGTGTGTGTGGTGTGTGTGTGCGTGCGCGGTGTGTGTGCGACCCGAGTTCGATTCCTGCTCACGGACAACATCAGTGGCAATGATATGAATCGGTCCCGGGCCTCCCCTAGGTCGACTCCGCCCTCAAATGAGTACCTGATGCGATATTTGACTTACAGTATCCTGGAGTCTACAAATTGAGTTGCATTTGTGGTGATTGCTACATTGGAGAAACGAAACGTCATGTTTCTGATCATGTCCGCGAGCACAAGTCAGATCTGAAACACGGCAGAACTGATTCTTCGGCCGTTGCCGATCATTGCTACAACTCGGTGGGCTCTCATGAAATTGTCTTTTCCGAGACCAAGGTTCTCTGCAAACCTCCTGGCTACCATCAAAGGTTTGTACACGAAGCCATACAAATATACAAACACAGACATACTTTCAACCGTGATGATGGTTACAAACTGAGTAATCATTGGAAAGATGTGATTAACCATGCAAAAAAGATTTAACTACACTTATTTGGCCAATCTTATTTGACAGACAACTATTACAGGTTATTGATAGACAGCCAGGCTTGTTTTACCATGTTTAGTTGTTTCTTTTTTCACACTATTGTTATGTAGGCCAGGCTTAGTCACAAATCGTACCTCTCCATAACAAAGGCTCACCCTCTTAAGCCTCACCTTACCATATGAATAAAAAGTGTGCTGTACTTGGCCCTTCCCCCCTCTCCAACCATTATATATACGGAATGGTAGCTCTTGCAATCTCTCATTTACTTGATACAGCTGTCATGGCTGTGACGGTTCCACCTGAAGACGGAAGCTTGTGTTGCCTCCGAAACGTCGTGATTTTTATTTTATTTTACTTTTATTAATTTTAATGTTTTACCTACGTGTCTTTACCGAAAAAACCTAAGAACACACATGTAGTGACATAAGAAGGGAGGGGCTGCTGGGGGCTCTGGGTCCCTGGGAGGGCCAGGCGCTTTATCCCCTTGGCGCCAGGCGTGGGTTCTCAGGCGGGTCAGACGCTTAAGCCTCTTGGCGTCAGGCGTTGAGTTCCCAGGCGCTTAATCCCCTTGGCGCCGCCAAAGGGGGGGGCTGTGTGTGCTCTGTGGGATATCTGGGGGCGCACACGGCCCCACCCCTCGTTGGGGACTGGGCATATAAGCGGAGCTTCCTGGACGATCAGGGCAGTTGTAACTCAAGACCCACGCCCAGCCATCTGAAGACCCTGGGATGTTGTGAGAGCCAGTGGTGGGACTCTGGAACTCCCGACTCTACGACCTTGTGAGGGCGAGTTCCGGAGCGTAGCCAGAGTAGAGTATCTAGGCTGTGTAGCTAGGCTGTGTACCTAGGCTGTAACAGAGTATCAGGACTGTTGGAGAGTTGGACTGTTGGAGTGTTGTATTGTAATAAAGAAGTTACCTCTACAAGTGTCTCCGGAACCCGTTACATTTGGCGTCAGAAGTGGCAATGGAGACAAGAGGTGAGCCACGTACCTTCAGTCCTGACGGCGATGTTGAAGAGCAAGCCGCGACGGGGCAGCCAACTCGGGCCGACAACGACGCTGCACCGCCGGCTGAGCAGTCGTCCACCACACCTGCCGATCCTCCTCCAGCGTCGGGAGCAGCAATGGAGGAAACGCTGCTTCGCATCACCGAGCTGCTCCACGCCACCGTCTCCATCCTGGACGACATGCGTCGCTCACAGGCGGAGGCAGGAGGGAGAGAGGCGGCGCAGCGGCCACGCCATCCCGCCGGCTCCCACACAAAGATGGCGGCCGTTCCCGCCGCAAATACATCCGGGTGTGTCGTCACTTCTGCCGGGGGAGCAATGACCGCTGGGAGCGACGTCACTACCGGGCCCAGCGTGGGCCAACCCGACGACGCCGCGTCATCAGCGCTGCGTCCCTCACCGCCGGGTGACAGCTGTTTGCAACCTAGCAACGCCGCGTCATCAGCGCTGCGACCTTCACTGCCGGACGACAGCTGGCTTCAACCTAGCATACCGCGTCATCAGCGCTGCGACCAGACAGTGAGGGCGCCATTCTTACTGTAACCAGCGCCGGGGCCGGCACATCGACCGACACGCAGGTCGCCGCCTTTGCTGCTCTGGCCAAAGGTTGGAGGTCGGGAGACCAGGCCCCTGACACTTCGTACATTTACGCGCTCCGGATGAATGATTTTTTTGTTGACATCCTCTTCGTTGTCGTCGGGGAGTCGTGATTGTTGTTGGGTAAACTGTGTGGAGCTTCGCTCGTGAGTGTTGTCAATGTGTGTGCGAAACTTTGCTTGTGATTGTTAACAATGTATGGTTTATATTGAGCTTTGTTCGTGATTGTTAATGTATAGCTTGTGCTGTCATTGTTAACGATGTATATACTGTATGGGGCATTTATCTTGAGATGGTGACATGCTGCCAAGGATTTGGAATTGTCATGCTGGCTCTCAAATATCTTGGGGTGCAGATCCTGACCAGGATGGCCCAGCGTGTGTTGCGTGTCTAACACGAGAGTTGTGGTCCCGTCATGCTATGGCTGACGGCTTGACCTGACAGCCCGGAGATAGAGACACTCCATGGCATGTCTAGCCTAGTGGGCTGTGTGCTCACATGGCTCGGAGAGTGTGGTCCCGTCATGCGATGGCTGACGGCTTGACCTGACAGCCCGGAGATTGAAACACTCCGTGGCATGTCTAGCCTAGTGGGCTGTGCGCTCACATGGCTCGGAGAGGGTGGTCCCGTCATGGAGTAGCTGACGACTTGACCTGACGGCCCGGAGGTTGAGACCCTCCGTGGTGCGTCTGGAGCAGTAGGCTCACCCTGACGGCCCGGAGGTTGAAACACTCCGAGGCGCGTTGAAACAGTGGGCTGGAGATTCGTGGTGTTCAGGTGTAGTTGTCCCGTTACGTTGGGACTGTATCCCTCAGTTGTTAGGGTGCATGTTGTGCAGGGAGTGAACGATGGGTCGTCTCAGATCGGTCGGTACAGCTATATGCTGCGATGCGAGTCTTGGAGAGAGATTGGGTTTCAGCTCGGTCGGTACAGCTATATGCTGCGATGCGAGTCTTGGAGAGAGATTGGGTCTCAGATCGGTCGGTACAGCTATATGCTGCGATGCGAGTCTTGGAGAGAGATTGGGTCTCAGCTCGGTCATTACAGCTATATGCTGCGATGCGAGTCTTGGAGAGAGGTTGGGTCTCAGATCGGTCGGTACAGCTATATGCTGCGATGCGAGTCTTGGAGAGAGATTGGGTCTCAGATCGGTCGGTACAGCTATATGCTGCGATGCGAGTCTTGGAGAGAGACTGGGTTTAAGCCCCCCGATATGGCCGACGTGCGCGGTTTTAGGATGGAGACGCCACGTTGGAAAGGCGGGGTGTGCAAACGGTTGACATGTAATGTCGGTTGTGGTCCTCATTGAGGGCTGCTGGGACGCAAGCACGGGATGCCTTTTGGAGATGCGGTTCGTGCGTGCGGCCACCATTTATGGACAGGAGCAGGCAGATTTATTTTGGTTGTGTCATGTAAATTTTATATATATATTTAAAAATGTAGATACTGGAGCAGCCCTGAAGTGCGACTTCTTTGCCCAGTACATGGGTCGGCCCTGAAGTACGACTTCTCGACCCGGGACGTAGACAGACATCCGGATAAGTGTGTGTAGAGGGATGCTCGACATGTTGGTCTTCGCCTTCTCTCCACCTGACGGATGGGAGGTTGGCAGGGTGGTGTGGAACCCTGCCATCCATGCGGTGGTTGTGCATCCAACGCGTCGGAATCTGTATATTTGTTGTTGTTAATTCCCCGTTTTCTATGCGGATCCCGAGGAGGGCTAGGTGTGCCGCGGGTCGTTTGTTCACGTGTCATTGCTTCACCTTTTTGTTGATTGATGCTTGTATATAGTGTAAAGTTGTACAGGTTGGTTATGGTTTTTATGGTTGCTTTGTTCTCTTTTCTTTTCCTGTTGAGGCTCGCGTATTTTTTTTCTCTCTCTCCCTTTCGTTAATTTAAACTTTCTAATTATTGACAGCCGGGACGGCTGGAGGCTACGTAGAGGGGGGTAATGTAGTGACATAAGAAGGGAGGGGCTGCTGGGGGCTCTGGGACCTGGGTGGGCCAGGCGCTTAAGCCTCTGGGCGCCAGGCGTTGGGTTCTCAGGCGGGTCCAGACGCTTAAGCCTCTTGGCGCCGCCAACGGGGGGGGGGGGGGGGGGGGCTGTGTGTGCTCTGTGGGATGTCTGGTGGCGCACACGGCCCCACCCCTCGTTGGACCAGGCATAAAAGGAGAGCTCCCTGGACGATCAGGGCCAGTCGTAGCTCAAGACCCAAGACCCACGACCATGCATCTGAAGACCCTGGGATGCTGTGAGAGCCAGTGGTGGGACTCTGGAACTCCCGACTCGACGACCTTGTGAGGCGAGTTCCAGAGCGTAGCCAGAGTAGAGTATCTAGGCTGTGTACCTAGGCTGTGTACCTAGGCTGTAACAGAGTATCAGGACTGTTGGAGTGTTGTATTGTAATAAAGAAGTTACCTCTACAAGTGTCTCCGGAACCCGTTACATCTGTGTGGTGAGTCTATGGGTCTCTGTGTGATGAGTCTATGGGTCTCTGTGTGGGGAGTCTATGGGTCTCTGTGTGGGGAGTCTATGGGTCTCTGTGTGAGTCTATGGGTCTCTGTGTGAGTGAGTCTATGGGTCTCTGTGTGATGAGTCTACGGGTCTCTGTGTGGGGAGTCTATGGGTCTCTGTGTGGTCAGTCTGTGGGTCTCTATGTGATTAGTCTATGGGTCTCTGTGTGAGTCAATGTGTCTCTGTGTGATTAGTCTATGGGTCTCTGTCACTCCCATGCCCCCCCCCCCCACCTCCTCCCCGGCCGTCTTTGACTCTCCTCTGTGTGTCCGCAGTCTGAGCATGGGCCAGCTGTACGAGGATCACAAGGATGAGGACGGGTTCCTGTACGTGGCCTATAGCGGCGAGAGCACCTTCGGCTGACTGCGGAGACACGGAGACACGGGGACGCGGAGAGAGACACAGAGACATGGAGACACGGGGACACGGAGACACGGGGACGCAGAGACACGGAGACACGGAGAGTGACACGGAGACACGGGGACACGGGGACACGTAGACACGGGGACACGGAGACACGGGGACACGGAGACGCAGAGACACGGGGACACGGATAGACACGGGGACACGGAGACGCGGAGACACGCAGACACGGGGCGAGACACGGGGAGAGACACGGAGAGAGACACGGAGACACGGGGAGAGACACGGAGACACGGGGAGAGACGCGGGGAGAGACACGGGGCGAGACACGGGCTCACAGAGACACGGGATGGCACGTTGTCTATGGGGTTGGAGGAACACGGAAGGATGGGGATGACACTTTGTTTGGTGATTGTTTTTGCTTTTCGTTAATAAACTCTCCTAACAACAGACAAACTCACGCCCTGAAAGTTGTCATGTTGACTACCTCGCCTGGTCTACAGGAGGTCGTGGGTTCGATCTAATGACCCTGGGAGATGTTGACTACCTCGCCTGGTCTACAGGAGGTCGTGGGTTTGATCCAATGACCCTGGGAGATGTTGACTACCTCGCCTGGTCTACAGGAGGTCGTGGGTTCGATCCAATGACCCTGGGAGATGTTGACTACCTCGCCTGGTCTACAGGAGGTCGTAGGTTTGATCCCGTGACCCTGACGATGCCTGGCTGCTGCTGTATATTTGGAGTCTGCGTCTCTCTCATCATCATCACGGTGGCTGGGAGATGTTGACTACCTCGCCTGGTCTACAGGAAGTGTCACGTGACCTGCAGTGTCACGTGATTCCTTGTGAAAAGGTTTTTCAGTTTTGTTGGCAGAAAAAAGTGGAAAAAACCCTTTTATAATAGAAGTCCCCTGGGTCGGGTCAGGGTAGGGGGGGTTCCCTGCTGGTGACGTCACCAGAGAACCTTGCCAGCCACGCCCCTTCCGCGTGACGTCACCACTTCCTGGAAGTCGTGACGTCACCAGGAACCGTACCAGCCACTCCCCCTCCGCGTGACGTCACGACTTCCTGGACGTGTAGAATCGACTTGGAAGGGGATTTCCCCGCTAGTGACGTCACCAGGGAACCTTGCTAGCCACGCCCCCTCCGCGTGACGTCACGACTTCCTGGAAGTTGAGACTCGACTTGGAGGGGGATTCCCCTGCTAGTGACGTCCACCAGGAACCTTCCCAGCCACGCCCCCTCCGCGTGACGTCACCACTTCCTGGAAGTGGAGAATCGGCTGCGCACCCCGTAGTCACTTGGCAGGATCCGAGGTGGGATGTGATTGTTCAATGTTCTTGTTGTTCTTGTTGCTGTGTTGTATACCCGGCGAAAGGCTCGTTCTTCTTCGTTGCTGTTCGTGTGGAATGGTAACTGTGAATGGGGGAGCTCCAGGTTGTGATATTGACGATGCGAGGCCTAGTCGCGCAAGGCTAAGCCTGCACCGCGTAGGCCACGTGGCTGCTACTACTGCTGCTGCTACTACTACTACTGCTGCTACTACTGCTGCTACTACTACTACTGCTGCTGCTACTACTGCTGCTGCTACTGCTGCTGCTACTACTGCTGCTGCTACTACTACTGCTGCTACTACTGCTGCTACTACTACTGCTGCTGCTACTACTACTGCTGCTACTACTACTGCTGCTACTACTGCTGCTACTACTACTGCTGCTGCTACTACTACTGCTGCTACTACTGCTGCTGCTACTACTGCTGCTACTACTACTGCTGCTGCTACTACACTGCTGCTACTACTTGCTGCTGCTACTACTACTGCTACTACTACTGCTGCTGCTACTACTACTGCTGCTACTACTACTGCTGCTGCTACTACTGCTGCTGCTACTACTACGCTGCTACTACTGCTGCTACTACTGCTACTTCTGCTACTACTGCTGCTACTACTGCTGCTGCTCTACTACTGCTGCTAATGCTGCTACTACTACTGCTACTACTACTGCTGCTGCTACTACTACTGCTGCTACTGCTGATACTACTGCTGCTGCTACTACTACTGCTGCTACTGCTGCTAATACTACTGCTGCTACTACACTACTGCTACTACTGCTGCTACTGCTGCTACTACTGCTACTACTCCTACTGCTGCTACTACTACTACTACTGCTGCTACTACTGCTGCTACTGCTGCTACTACTGCTGCTACTACTACTACTGCTACTACTGCTGCTACTACTGCTGCTACTGCTGCTACT